>NC_056747.1:933053750-933253750 GCF_019279795.1 Protopterus annectens | reverse complement strand
CAAAAATAAGGAAACACTGCCAGACCATGCTTCAAAACTACACCAGCAGTGATTTACTATGAAAAACAGTGATCAGGGAGTTCAGCTTTGCTTCATCCACTTTAAGGTTGATCAGTCTTAAGGAAACAACGTGTTGCTAACTGGCCTTCAATATTATGGCACTACACAATTTCAAAACTGTTTTTGAAAAAGTTTTTGCAACAACTCTTCATAACCTTGCTTAAAAATTTCTTCACAAATAATTAGCCATTCCCATCCTCTTCTTCTCAAGTCACTTAAAATGTCTTTCCCATATTTCCCATAATTATTGAAGACTGTTGCTTTTTGTACTAAACGTAAGTTTTTTAATTCTTATCAGGGAAATGTTACCTGTAACTATAATTAATAATAATAAAATTATTTGATATTATTGGATATCAGTTCTACATCAGACCTTGCCTTTGTAATTATGTAGCTGCCTGGTATGTAAAATGATTTGTAATGATAAATTTATAGTTCTGTTGTTATTGCATTGTGTTTCTGCTGCAGTAGCAATTCACTTGTAAATGCTTTGTTTATTGTCCTGTCTCGATTTTATTTATCTATTTATTTACTTACTTGTTGAAATCCTCCAGCTTCATCTTTTGTTGGTCCCATTTATTTTATTTTTTGAAAACTCCGTCCCCTCCAATGACTTCATATTAGTTTTACTTACTTATTTATTTTTTAATTGGGAAACATTAGAGCATAACTTTTTTTTTGTCAGTGATTGTCTCTTTTTTTTCTCTGTAATGAGGCTGATTGTTATCTACAGTTGTTTGTAATCATTTTCTGTACTTTAAGGTAAGTGTTAGTGGAAGTATATCAGTATGTTATATTTCTGTGTTAAAAGCATCTGAACTGTTCCAGAAAGTACTATACATAGCATTAAGGCAGTGTTCGATACATTTTTATATAGTTACTCACTATACTTATTTTGAAATATAAAACTATTTCTTATATAATGGAATGCAGGCTTTTGTATGTTGTTAATACTGCTATTTTTAATGTAACATTACACAGTGGGATTACTTAAAAAAAAGTAAAATGTTTCCCTTTTTATAATAATTTTACTCTGTAATAGCAATATACCTTGGCAGAGTCATGAGTTATTCATATGTTTCAACCCAGTAGAGGTCCTAAATTGGTTACTCAGGCTGCATCCCCATGACCAAACAATACCCTCCACGTTGGGTCTTTTTCCTTGTTGAGCGTGTATTATATTAATAATAGCTTTATTCCACTCTAAGTATTGGATGCATTGTGATTGCATGTATTACTATATCACACTTCACTGATAATGACTTTAGGAATAACTGCATTAGACATTATTATGTTCTTACTGAAGGAACACAAAGGTTACACATAGTACAGATGCTAGTGTTCAGTGTGAACTTATTAAGGAAAGTACACAGTTCAAAGACCCAGGGTCACCTCTAATGATGTCCCCACCATACCTCTCAACTGTACATATTTTTGCAGAATGTCCAGAATTTTATGTCATATTTTTGGTGTGTTCCTCCTAAAATCTGTTCTTTTCTGGCAAATAGCTGAGGATTGAAGTAATTAAATAATGACAAACATTTGAGTTTAAGACTCCACATCCTTCAGAAAATTCATGCTAATCAAAAACATATTATTCTATCAACTTTCTAAGTTTGTAAGAGCAATATTTAAAATCTGTTCCTATTTGTCCCCCCATCATTTTTGGCTTTGTCTAGATATTTTGCTCTAGGAGGTTGAGAGGTATGGTCCCCACTAGGAATTTCATTAGCAGAGACCTCACTGCTGCGGTCCTCTATGACTGAGAATACACCTGGTACTGAGATCCTCACTGAAGCAGAAGAGGAGTACATAGTTGTGAATGGTATGCATTACAATAATCAATGCCTGGTGTGTGATTTATTACATGGTTTATTATAAAATATTTCAACAAAGATGATACCACCCTTTTAATCTTTATTCCTCACTGAAAAAGCTGACAGTTAATGGATGCCATATATGTGGTTGCAACTTCTTCAAAAATTATTTTTGTATTTTACTGTCTGAATAGATTGTCAAATAATTTCCTTAATGTAATGACTTAAGCATACATTTATCAGGCAGACTATGTCTACAAAATATCCATACCATCAGGAGCCTACTTATCTTGTCTATCGCTGTTGTCTTGCGGAGTTATTATCAGTGTCTAGACCATGTGGAATTCCTGTAAAACCAAACCTTTTAAGTGACAGCCCATCTCCGTTGAGGGAACTCTACTTACTTGCAAATATAAGGAAGGTGTAACATTCTGAATGTGGAGTACTCAGTCATATCATGGGGAAAAACATTACTGAAATTGTTGCAATGGCTGCAGCAGTTCGGATATTTGGATGCCCAGTATTCAAAGCATTAAGACTTTTTGTCTACATGCAAATGCTGCATATAAGCAGAACTACTTTTGGAAAGAATTAGAGACATCTTCTTTTCCCCAGCATTGAGAAGTTGTGGTCAGATACTCAAAACATTTTTGGTACAACACGTAAGGACACAATAAGTTAGACTGCAGCTCACAGGAGACGGTTTCTGTGATTCTCTTGGTCATACAGCAAAATTTAGTTATCACACTTTAGAATGCCAACTAGAGACAGTGATATCAGTAAATGTTATTCAGGAAAAAAATATTTCATTCATTGAAAATCTGTATTTATTTATTGAAAAAAATGAGTCATATTTTTCCTCCTACAAGGTTCTAAGTAAATCCAGAAACCTATAACAACATGTCTTTTATGAGTATTAGAGTAATGAAGTTTAAACTTCAAATGCAGTGAACCTTGAAGGGTTGAAGAGAAGAATACATAATTTAGTCATAAAGAATAAACTAAAAGTAGATGCCTTAGTTACTGATCACCATTACCAAATTAATTTGTGGTTAACAATGAACTACATGAAGGTGAATTATACTATTTTGATATTTGGCAAGTAGTTAAAGGTTAGTTAGCAAATGTTTGCATATTGCAATAAGATATAATTTGCGTAAGTCATGTTATGATTGTTTTCTCCATATTAAACTTAAATTATGTTTAGTTTTCAAATCATGCATGGATTATGCCTGCATGACAAAAGTATTAAAAATTTTATATTACAATGACATTGAACTTCATTACGATATGAAGCTAATAATGAAATTAAATATTATTTCTTTCAAAACCTACATTACAAAAAAAATAGATTCACTATGTCATCAAAAAGTAATGGAAGTAAAGGAATGATGGCAGAAAAGTATAAGTAGCCGTATATATATTGTGTGAATGCATCAACCCAGCCACGCAGTCTGAAAGTCATTTTGGCCAGGTTCCAAGGCATGATTAATGACATGTAGGGCATACATGAGCACAATAACCCCCTATTTTCAAAATGTCTACATCAACCAATGCAGGATGTAAGAGAAGGAACATGGCTTCTACCAGGTAAGTAATGACACACCCATAAGGTAGTGCTGGAGTAATGCTCATGGCTCTCATATACTGTTAAACTTACATCAACCAGCAACACAGAAGGTTTTGCCAATTTTTGAAAGCAGGATAGTCTTCAAAGACATAATTAGAAATCATTCACTTTGCCCCAAGCATACTGCCTATTCATTCTGCGGCATGAAAAGCGGGTATTTCTCATAAAACTATACCGAAATCTCTATCAGTCCTCAATTGTTATGTAATGAATGATTTTAAAGAACCATCAACATATGTTAACACACACACACACACACACACACACACACACGCACACGCACACGCACACGCACACGCACACACACACACACACACCCACACCCACACACACACACACACACACACACACACCTATAAATCTGGTTTTAAAGACTGAATAATTAAACAATCTTACCTTTTTCCCAGACTTTTTTCTTGCTTTCATTGTGAGATAATGATATATGTAGACATACGGGTTCACTTTATAACATCAAAATACTGAAATGTCGAATTTCAGTATCTCGAAGCTATAAAGTCTAATGTTTGAAATAGCGAACGTTCATAATCACAAATTTCACATATGTCGAATATATGTCGAATTCACGGTTATGAAGTTGCACTACGTAATGTCCGGGTTTGTGTTTTGGTTGTGCGTGGTGCCGTGTGTGGATGTAGGTGTTATGTCAGGTAAGTTAGTGTTTTGTAAGGGTTTTGAGTGGGAGTTAGAGTGTGTGTGAGGGATTAGAGAATGTGCGTGTGTGAGTGAGCTTTTGTGTTGTGTTTGTGCGATCTCGTAGTTAGTATATATATAAGTAGGGGGGTGTGGGGGGCGCAGAGGTGCTTGGCCCCAATTTTATGTGTGTGTGAGTTGTGTATGTGTGTTTTTTTTTGTTTATGTTGTGATGTGGGTGTTGTGTTGTATGTTTAGTGTAGTGTGTGCGGTGTTTTCGGTTATGTGGTTTCGCGGTTTTTGTTTGTTGGTGTTTTGTGGATTCGGTTTTATAGTCTCGAGATACTGAAATTTGATATTTCAGTATTTCGAGGTTATAAAGTGAATCCGTAGACATACACATATACACAAACACAATATATATTAGTAATGCAGTCAAGTCAGAAAGGAAAAGAAAAATTAAATTTTGAAATATGAAAATGATTAAGTCTTAAAATTACTTACAGTCAGTATTACTTTAATAGCAAATTAAATTTCATTTATATGCTGAAGCTGTAAGATATGATGCAATATAAGCCATCAACATGTAAATAAGAAAGGAACTATGAAATGAAGTCAGCACAGGCATCTCAGATTATTTAAACAATGTACTTCATGAAAACAATGTTTTTAAAATATTATTGAGATAAAGATTTAATTGTAGGGAAACAATTAGTTAAAATGCTTCACAGATTGTAACACTACTTTGCTATATTGCCTCAGATTATGCACACACAGTAATGGTGCATTGGTAGCATTGTTGCCTCATAGCAAGAGGTTCTCTGGTTTGATTCTCAGTTGAAGTGGCTTTTGTGAGGCGTCTGTATGTCCTCCCTGTGTTCATGTGTGTTTTCTCCGGGTGCTCTCATTTCTTCCCGTGTTACAAAGACGTGGCTGGAGTGTTTCTCCCCGCACATCTGCTGAAAATTGGCTTTGTTCCAAGTCATATGTTCCTGGTAAACAAATGTTAAATAAATAAAATATTGGAATGTATCATGGAACCAGTCGTAGACAACAGTACCAGGAATGACATTGTGGGAGTGAGCTATCAGTTTGAATGTCCACCTCCGTCTCTACCAAGCAAATACAGTGATGTAAACTTTTCTGAAGAAAAAAGAAAGTATTTCAGCAGATTCTGTGCTTCAGTGACATACTGACACCAAAACCAACAAAAGTGAAATTAAAAAAATGAGTGCAAAACACTGGGTACAAATTAACACCTTAAAAAGAAAATCTTCAATTTGATTAAGACTTATGTTTGTAATACAGTGATCTCCATGCATACATATTTAAAATATTATTTAAAATTATTAAGCTGCATACCATTAGATTAATGAGATGAAAATGTAATGTGAACCAGTCCTGGAAAAACACGTAAATGTTTTACATTGCTAATTACATTTATTTTGATTATAATTTATTACTGGAATTTGGAGCCTGTACTTAGATACACTATATATTGTGTGTTTTACACTCAGGAAATGAAACTATTGATAATGAGCTACTTAGATTATTGTTTCTCTGTGTAACATCATTGAAATGGTCACTGCTGTGACAGACTTACCTATTTTATTTATATCCGGCCAAGGGTGTAACAGCAAGCAAACTTCAAAAGAAGAGAACGTATGAGTGTGTGTATGTGTGTGTGCGTGTGTGTGTGTGTGTGTGTGTGTGTGTGTGTGTGTGTGTGTGTGTGTGTGTGTGTGTGTGTGTGTGTGTGTGTGTGTGTGTGTGTGTGTGTGTGTGTGTGTGTGTGTGTGTGTGTGTGTGTGTGTGTGTGTCTGTGTGTGAGTCTGCATGTGTGTGTGTGTGTGTGTCTTATTGCATGAAAAAAGAAATATACAGTCGAGACCCAAATACAAAGCCCACAAGCACAGGGGACTTCATTGTACAACACACTGATGCTCCACTCACCAGATTGAAGAAGGAGGAGATAACATTTAGTTGCCAATCTGGAGCCAGGATCTGCCATGTTACATACACACTCAATTACCGTACCTGTATGATTCAGTCATTGGTCATTGTCTACATAGGTGTAAATTACCTGTGATGTACCTCCCTAAACTATATGAAGAGCAACATTATAGATGTCTCAGACTCTGTGCCTCAGGCTGGTATGTGCCTAGCATTAATCAGCATTTTACCTTCACCAAGGATGGTGCCACAGTACAAACAAAGAATGACTGAATTTAACAATTGGCTTAGTTTCTGAGGTCATTCTAGGAGGATATAACTTATTTCAGCATGGGAGGACATGATCAACAGACCATGTTGCTTTGCCACGGATGATCTGCACCTGTACCCCCTAGGCTTTCAAATATTAGCCAAGACATTACTCTTCCAGACCAAGGACAACCATAAGGCCTTCTTCAGATATGTCAGAAACCTCGAATGAAAATACAAAGTGTGCCAAAATGGTGGTTGATGGTGCCACATTCACTAAGCTGGTTCATATAGTGAATCTTCTGGCTGACAAATTAACTCCTACTTTATCCCTCCACTCACCCCAGCCACCTCCCAGGCAATACCTTCAAACATAGCATCATCAGCTATAAACAGGGAGCTGAGCTGTTCCTAACTGCACTCTCTAAGGCCAAGAACAGAGCATCAACGGGCCATGATAACATCCCAGGATGACTACTTAAAAACCTGAAATATGATCTGTCTGGGTGACTCGAATCACTATGTACCTGTACTCTCAAAACAACCTTCATGCGACAGGACTGGAGGATTGCAATGGTCATCACTCTACATAAGGGTGGACCATAAACTGATCCTGGGAACAACAGACCCATTAGTCTTACTAATGTTAAATGCAAAGCTATGGAATGAATTGTCATAGAAATGATCAGCAAGGACATAGGAAACCTTCAGACACAGGACCTAACCCAGTTTGGTTTGGTTTCATCAAGGGCAGGTCATGCCTACTGAACCAAGTGAATTTCTTTGAAATGGTCACAATGGCAATGAATGAGGATAAAATAGTTCCAAGCACCTACTTTGGCCTAGATAAGTCATTTGATACAATAATTCACTATGGCATTGTTAACATGCTTATGGAATTATGCATAACCCCCTGCATAAAATGTTAAATTGCCATCTGGTTCACAGATAGGAACCAGGAAGTTAGGACTAGTGAAACCATCTCCACAGAGAACAGTCACCAATGGTTCCTAAGAGCTCCATGCTGGGGTTGCTTCTCTTTGACATCTACTTCTCAAAAATCAAAGCTCATGTCAAAGGCCTCTGGCTGACCAAGACTGCAGGTGATTGCAAACTATGAACAGTCATTTTATCCCCCCCACAACATTAACATCTTACAATAGGAGCTAACACAGACAAATGGAGAATACTGAAGCTACTGATTAAAACTCAATGCCAGTTTTAGAAAGTCAAGTGCTCTGAGAAACTATGTCATTCATAAAAAATTTAAGAGTAGACCCAATAATCAGGGATTTGGGAACACATTTCTTTTTGGCTCCCTCCTCCACTGCTCATCATTATACCAGCCCGGCATCCCAGTACCTGTCCCTGCTAGGTCTACCAACTGCTGACCCCTCACCCTTGGACTGGAATCTGGTGTATATTGCTGGGGCTGGTTACAGAACAAGGCATCTAAGGGTTCGGCTCATCTGTGCATCTCTCCAGGGATGGAATTTTTACTTATGCTGTACCCATTTTAATCTCCACTCCCATATGTCAGCCCATGGTTTACCCTGGGGCTGAATATACAATAGAGATGTGTGGCATATTGCCCCATCTATGCAGCAGCTCAGCCATGTCTCCATCCTTTTAACCACTCTTGTAGGCACACCTATCTTGTGCCATCCTCAGCCTTCATGGGGATCAATACCATGAGCACCCATGGACCCACCCACCATTGGGATGGTAAGACCCATCCCTCCTTGCTACTTTGTCAGTCATCTGAGCCATTAATCAAACCTAGGTCACTGGGGGATTACCCCTGTGCACCACTGGAGCTGCTGCAGGGATATGGAACACATGTAGATACCAACTTATCTTTTGACCAACAGGTGTCCAGGGTAGTAAGAAAATCATTCTGTGTTGCTCAGTTCTAAGCAAAGGCATGGTATTTAATTGAAAGGACATTATCATGCCCCTTTTTAGGCACTGTAGTTGGCATAATAGTTAATGTCTTCACCTTCCCATGCAGAAGGTACAATGTTCGATTCTGACCTCTCAGTAATGCCTGGTTGTAATTTGCATGTTTTCCTTGTATCTCTTTGGGTATCTCACACCTCCAAAAAAAATGCAGAGTGTTTCCATCTCAAACTCACCAAAGAAGGGAGTTGTAGGCAGAAGCACCGACTTTTTATGGTGCCCTAGATGGGGAAAAGTTTTATAAACCAGTCACTATGGGCATCTTTTGTGTTGCACAATATCTTCAAGATGTGAGAACACAGATCACAGACTGCATGCTGTGACAGAACTAGTCACTTGATGGTGTAAGAATATGGCTCTAAGTAATTCAGTTGTATTGACTAATGTCGCCAAATGGGCATAGGCATGGGTATTTTCCAGTGATAAGTGGGCTGAGAACCTGGCCTACTCCAACCTATGTCAGGGACCCATGCTAATGGTGGTAGGGGTATAAGTGCCCCTTTTGGCCAGTGTGTGTGCTTTACTTAAAGCCCAGCAGCCCTGGTTCAATAGGCTACTAGCCAGCTGGTGTCCAGTTGTCCAGCCTGGGTTACACTGTTGAGTTAAACCCAGACATAAAAACAATCAACCTGCCAAACATGAATTAAAAATTGCTGCACTCAATGTAGGTTTGCTGACAGGACTAAGCTTGGAAGTGGATGGCATGATAGTAAGGAGGAGACCAGACATGCTATGCATCCAGGAGACAAGATGGAAGGACAGTACAGCAAAGCCCCTTGACTTGGGATCCAGAATCTTATACTGAGCAGGAGGACAGGCTAGAAATGGTGTGGGAATTGTGTTAAGAGGCAGGCTTCAGAAGGCAGTGAGGGATGTCATTAGAATTAGTGCCAGACTCATGGCAATAAGATTCAGGTGTAATGGCAGGGCAGTATTCATAATCTCAGCCTATGTCCCACAGCAGTGTTGTGATAGTGAGGAAAAGAGAGCATTCAGACAGCAGATGCAGGACCTACTAGATAAAGTAGGACAACAGGAATTGGTGTTGATAATGGGTGACTTGAGTGCACTTATCAGGAGAGATAGAACAGGATATGAGGATTACCTGGTTCCACATGGGTGGGGCACAGGAATAAAGATGAAAGGCCATTCTTGACTTCTGTCAAGAAAATGGCTTGATGGTAGCCAACACATGGTTTAAAAAGAGAGAGTCACAGGATCACATACAAGAGGGGCCAACATTCAACTCAGGTAGACTTCCTCTTAGTAAGGAAAGGGTATTGGGGTAGAATCAGTGGTTGCAAAGATATCCCCAGTGAAGCAGTCGGCCCACAGAATAATCCATTGGTTTCCAAAATCAACTGTAGGCGGTGGTCAAAGAAGGTTCTACGGTCAACAGAGAACAGGTCGAAGACCTGGAGGTTGACTGGACAGAAAGCACAACAGTTCAAGGAATTACTCGGGGTTCTAGCACCCCAAGAAGAAGAAGAAGAGTAAATAGGTGGATGTGAAGAAGAATGGCAACACTTCAAAACAGCATGTGTGAGGACTACAGAACAGATATGTGGCCAAGCCAGATGTGGAAATAAGCTGCATAAGGAAAACCGGTAGCAGAATGCAGAAGTCCAGGTAGTCATCAAAAGAAAGAAGGAGTGCCGGAAAAAGTGAGAGATAGAAAAGATGGACCAGGCTAAGAAAGAATACTGGGTGGTTAACAAAGAGGCTAAGAAAGCAGTTTCAATAGGAAAGAATAGAGCATTGGAGGCACTCTACTGGAAAGTGACTCAGTAGGTAGCACAAGAAACTGTACAGGTTGCAAGGCAAAGACAGAAAGATAAACAAGATAGTCAGACACCCTTCATAAGGGATGTCAGCAACAACCTGCTCCCCAGTCTTCATGACATCAAAGCCAGATGGAAGGAGTACTTCCAGCAGCTTCTGAATGAAGAAAACCCCACAGAAGCTGTACTGCCCCCAAAACAGCTTACAATGAGAGAAGAAGAGGAGCCCACCCTAGAAGAAGTAAGAGTAGCATTTTGGAAAATGAAATCAGGGAAAGCAGCAGGCTCATATGAGGTCACAGCAGATATGATAAAGATGTTGGGTGAGATAGGGGAGAAATGGCTCCTAAGGGTACTAATAGCAGTGCAGAAAGAAGGGTGTATCCCAGATCCCAGATGACTGGAGAATAATCATACTCATGCCAATGTACAAGAACAAAGGGGACATCCACAACTGTGGGCAGTACAGAGGCATTAAACTCCTATCACACTGCATGAAAGTTCTGGAGAGGGTGATTGATAAAAGGATACACAGAGTAGTAGAATGTAAGATGGGAGATGAGTAGTTTGGATTCAGAGCAGGATACAGCACAACTGACCCAATGTTTGCAGTGAGACAGATAGTCAAGAAGAAGCTCGAGATGAGAGAAGAGTCCATGGGCATTCCTAGACTTGGGGAAAGCATATGGCAAGGTCTGAAGAAAGCTGATCTGGGCAGTCCTGCAGTGATTTGAAGTCCCAGAAACATTTGTAGAATTAGTGCAATCTATGTTTAAGGACCTAATGACTCAAGTACAGTAATAGTGTTCAGTCTCACAGAGAGGCTCCCAGTGGGTGTGGGTGTGCATCAGTGCTCAGTCAGCACTGAGCCCACTGCTGTTCGTATGGTGATGGACTACATTAGTAAAACAGGTCAGAGGGGATAGGTCAACATAATTGGTGTATGTAAACAATGTGGCATTACAGGCAGACTCTGAGTAAGAACTTCAACGAAGGATAGGTGAATGGAATGCAAAACTGAAGGCACATGGAATGAAACTGAGTATAGATAAGACAGTGGTAATGGCAGAAAATGGGGGAAATCAGAAGAAGCTGAGAACTGAGATAGAAAGGAAGATAGTGGAATAGGTTGACAGCTTTAAGTATCTAGGAGGGGTGGATGAGGAGAAAGGAAGTCTGAATGAAGAGGTCAAAGCTAGAATCAGAGGGGCTGCAGCCAACTGTAATTGTCTCAGGTGTAGGGTATGACAGAAGAATGCCAAAGAAGCTGAAAAATAAGGTGTACAAAACAATGGTGGGCCTTATACTACTGTATGGTACAGAAACCTGCGCAGTAATGGTAGAGCAGTTGAAAAAACTAGAGGTGATGGAAATGAAGTGCCTGAGTCAGGTGGTAGGATGCACACTATGGGACAGATGAAGAAATGAGGAAATAAAAGCTGAAGCCAAAATAGCTCCATTTGCAGGCAAGATCAAAGAGAACAGATTACGGTGGTTTGGGCACATGTGTAGAAAAGCAGAAGACAATTTGATGAAGAAGATTTGGGACAGACAGGAACAAGGCAAGAGGAAACAAGGGCATCCAGCAAAGCAGTGGCTGGATTGTGTGAGAGAAGATCTGCGACAGTCAAGCACGAGTGTCAAAGAAGGCAGGAGTGTGACACTGCACTGAGAGAGATGAGGACAGCTGACACAACATTCTGACCCCATGAAGGAAATTTGAAAAAGGGGTTAATGATGGTGACGAGGATGACTGAGCACTCATCAGGCCCATCACTGAGCATAATGCCCACTTTGGTATGCCTAGCCAGACACATGTAACAACTGAAATGCCTGCAAAGGTTCCTTGCAAAAGAATATGGGGTCTAAACAAAAAAAATTCTATTTTTATCATAGGCAGCAAGCTGTAGAATTTCAACCCATTTATTGTTAGCGCTTTCATTCAGGAAATACATGAACTTCTTCAGACAAAGAAACCCCAAGAGTCCTCAGTTAAAATAAAACTGTCAATTAAGATGAGATAATTAATTATAAAACCAATTAACATAACTTGAGAAATTTCAAGAGCCAGTGTTATACAATGTAAAATGTATATGTAAATAAATATAAATGCTTTTTTTTAGCATGCTACAGACACCTTTACCAAGGCGCAGCGAACGGGTTAGAGAAAATCAGCACAGAGTCAATAGACAATACTTAAATGAACGCCAGAATAATGGTTCTTCTACTAGCCAGGATTTTCAGGTGGTCAGAAGCAAACAAAAGAATTCACAACAACAAGGGAGGAATGGGGGATACCAATGGAAGAAGCAGAATCGCAAGAGGAGATAAACAAGGTACCAAACATTATTACTAACTTATCTGGGAACTTTAAAGTGTTTAATTTCTCCTCTATGTACATCAGCAGCAAAATAGTAGAGCTACTGGCTAAAGGATTAACATTCATACCAGATAAGAGAGCTGATATAGCAAGAACTATCACTGACTTAAAGTTATACATACGTAAAATGAATTTAGCAGTTTTGTTTGGGAATCAGTCTGCTATACACAATGATTTGTGTATATCTAGTGTTTTCAGCCCTCCTATTAATGAGTCTCTTGTTATATTCAAACGTATTTGTGAGATGGACATAAGGTCTTTAGTGGCAAAAAATCAACACAGACAAGTTAAAAATATGACAGTTGATGAATTTGAACTATTTAACTTGTTGAAAATTTGCCATGTTAGAGTAATGAAGCCAGATAAAGGTGGCGGCCTTGTGTTCATGGATGAAGTGGATTATATTAACAAAATGTCAAATATTTTATTTACTGAATGTTATTCTAAAGTTAGTTTAAACAAAGTGAATAGTGCACACAGAAGAATCAAAGAAAGTTTAAATTACCTGTTTTTGGAAAACAGTATTGATATAGACACATATAATTACCTATGCATGCCAGCACCAGTAACACCAATGTTATTTGGATCTCCCAAAATCCACAAAAGTATAATGGCTCCACCCTTTAGACCAATTGTGGATGGCAGGAGATCCATTACTTATGCATGTGCCAAATATGTGGACAGTAAACTTAAGCCATTTATTTGCAGTGAACCCCAAATTTGTAAGGATTCGTGGGATTTTTTAGAGAGTATTAATTCTCTTGAATTTGATGGAGAGTGTAATTTTTTGATAGTAGATATAAAGGATCTATATACCGTCATACCTCAAGAGGGTGGCATTGAATGGGTTAGTGAATTTCTATTTTTGAAAGGGATGGACCAGCAAGAGATAAATGTAATTGCGTCCTTTTTAGATCTAGTTTTGAATAATAACTTTATGCTTTTTGACAAAGAATATTTTTTGCAAAAAACTGGGGTAGCCATGGGCTCTCCATGCAGAGGCAGTTTTGCAAATTCAGTCATGACATTTTGGGAAAGACATTTCCTATTTCAGAGCTCCATTTTCAAGGAAAATGTAAAATGGTACACTAGCTATCAGGACGACATTTTTTTATGTGGAAAGGAAGTCTAGATTTAGTAACAACTTTTATCAATGAAATCTCCAAATTCACAGACTTCCTAGATTTCACTTTTGAGTTTAACATAGACTCCATTAATTTTCTGGATGTGTCGCTATCTAAAGATAGACCCAATAATAGATTTAAGGCTAGTATTTTCAGGAAACCTACTTACTCAAACACTTTTCTACACTTATAAATCCAAATCAAGGCAGAAACAGGCTGAAATAATTCAGGAACTCAAAGAAAATAGCGTACACTGTTTAATAATCCGCTTTCGTCCGTAGACTTCTTCAGAATGAATACATACAAAACGGTCAAAGTTTAAATAAGTAAAAATCACCATGGAAATAAATTAAAATCAATTAATGATGTCATTTCAGAAGTAAAAAACAATGCATTTAAAGGGGTAATGACAGTGTCAATTAACATGTAAACAGACAAAATCGTCACTTTTGTTAACTTTCAGTTTCTTATGTTTTAGGAAACATTTGACATTAATGGTCTCATTGAGACCAGGGGGACGATCTGATTTCAGTTTAATCTGCCAATATGTCTCCCTTTGAAGTAAGAAATTCTTGAAGTCCCCCTCCCTCTTATCCTTATAACAAACTTCCAAAATTGAAAACAAAAATTTATTGAAAGACTGACATACTAAACTATGTTTAAAAAGAGCATTTTGATCATTTTTAGTTTTAATGCTGTATAAATGTTCCCTTATTCTAATTCTAAGTTGCCTAGTCGTCATACCGACATAAAAGGCAGTACATGATGAACACAAAGCAATATAAACCACACCTGAGGACCGACAATTTGCTGAATCTGGAACGGGAAAGGTTCTATTAAAAGAAGCCACTGAAATGTATGGTCCAGTTGAAATATACCTACACGTATTACAATCATGGCAACAACTCATGCCTCTTTTACTGATATGAATCCCATTAGAACTGTGTTCACTTCTTTCTAAGAGCTTTTTCAAGTTGGAACCATTCCTGCGTGTAAATAAAGGTTTGGTTCCTAAAACATCATACATTTCAGCATTTCCCTTGATTACTCTCCAATTTTTTGAAATAATGTTTTGTATATGCTGATTGTCAAAGTTCATTTCCAATGAACAAACAATGTTAGAATTAAATGTATTACTATTTTTATCGTTCCTAAAAGTCAAGTTATTTGAACTTGAACTTAATATCGAAGGATAGTAACTGGAACGTTTGTTAAAAATGTCAGTTGCCATTCGAATTAAATCTGTTTCGGGATACCCCCTATGAAAACACAAAGAAATAATGAAACAAAATTCTTGAAAAAAATCAGAGTCTTTGGAAGTCATGCGACTTGCTCTGATGAACTGTCCTTTTGGAATATTAGAAATCACATGTTTTGGGTGCCCACTATTATAATGGAGATACCCATTGTTAAACGTCTTCTTTCTGTGAATACGACTGTGTAACTTGTTTTCCTCAGGATCCCATCTCAAATTGACATCCAAAAAATTAATGTTGGTACCATAATCACCTATTGTAAACTTCAAATATGAAGAAAAAGAATTAATGTCAAATAAAAAAGAATCAGTAGATAACTTTTTATAATCTAAAATAAAAAATAAATCGTCAATGAAATGACAATAAAACACAATATTGTACTTCCTAACTAATAATGGAATAAACTGACGCTCCCACAGGGCCATGACTAGGTTAACATATGCTGGTGCTGCTGAAGACCCCATTGCTACTCCTCTCTTTTGTCAGTAATAAACATGTTCAAACAAGAAAAAATTATTTTCTAAAATAATCTCCAAAAATCTACAAATCAAAGAAATAGTGTTTTTAGAGAAACCAGAGTAGAAATTAGTTAAAAAATTTCTTATTGCTTCGATGCCCTCATCTTGAGGGATACAGGTATACAATGACACCACGTCAACAGTTAACATGGTGTGTCTGTTTGGATCAAAACCATTTGTAGAAACAAATTCTTTTACTTTAACTAAAAATAAGCTTCATTATTAATAACTGGTCCCAATAAGGCATCAATGACTAATGCCAACCCTTCAGTAATACAATGAGGAGATGAGACAATTGGTCTAAAAGGTGGATTTACAAGGGATTTGTGAGTTTTAGGGATCCCAAAAAAAACCTCAATACGGGGCTGATCAATAACACAAAAGTCATAAAGCTCATGACTGATGTCCCCCTCCATAAGTGCTTCATATAAAAATGAATGTATGGAGCTCTGACGTTTGTGGATGTCAAAAAGTGTAATAGTCTCATATTCATTGGTGTTCCCTAAAAGTTTCAAAATGCATTCAGTATACCTATCCTGGCTCATGATGACAATATTATTGCCCTTATCACTCTTCATAAACCTAAATTTACTACACATAGACTGTAAATTTTTGAGAGCTTTTCTTTCTAAACAAGAAAGATTTTGGTGAACATTAAAGGTGTTAGTTAACAAATAGTGAACATCCTGCAAACAATTCTCTTCAAAAATCCTAATCGTATGCTGTAAATTGGGACAAAAAATGGAAGGTTTAATAAAAACCTTATCAGAAATGTTGACATCATGCAATAAATAGTGTAAATTAAGTTTCCTGACATACTGTTTGATGTCAATAACAGTCTTCACGTAGTTAGCTCTTGAACATGGGACAAAATTAAGTCCAAGTTTCAAAATGTCCATTTCCTCAGTGGAAAAGACGTGATCAGTCAGGTTAATCACACTAAAAAAATTGCTTTCAAAGTCTAAGTTTCGATGAAACTCTCAAAACAGTTGTTGTAGAAGTTTGATGCTTCTTGTTGGGAAAAGAAGACGGCACCACTTCATTGACTGATGTAGAGCCCTGGTTGAAAGCTTGTTTAGGTTTAACAACCACTTGATTGTCTAAAGCAGTCACAAAATTACTGTCCGATGTTTGGATAGAACTACAATCAGTGGCTGGAGTAGCATTATTCCCAATAGAAACAGGGTCAGGTACTTGTTCTACTGTAGAACCCAAACGATACATCCCAGACCTAACCTGTTTTTGACGATCAGTATTGAATGGTGTTTTGGCACCCCAATTGGTGCGAGTTTGAAATGAAGTTGGTCTGTGGGTGGTTTGACCCTTATTAGGTTTGTTGGAAGGAACATAATTCAAAAAAACAGAATCATTCTCATAGGCGGTGATGTCACGTAACAATTTATTCTGTTTTCTATTGACGTTGTCCACTGAAAAGTGTTCAAGTTCTTGAATGATAGAATTAAAAAACTCCCTGAAACTGTTGTCATCCAGAGTCTCCTTAAAAAATGACTCTGAGTTATTGATTTCCTTCTTTAGTGCCTCTAATTTACTCAAATTGTTGTCAACTAAAAGTTTTAAGAACTGTAAACCGGCATCATTAAAAAAGCCAGTTAATGTCTTAAAAAGTGAACTCCGTTGGGGCATTTAAAGGAAATTCTAAACATCTTGAGAAGTAACAATTTTCTAAATGAATTGAATTATACCTTTTGAGCAGTTTGAATAACTGCTCAAAAATGACTAAAAGTCGCCCGACCAATGGTGCGCATTGTAGTAGAACCCAGGTCCTTTGCTGTTGCTGTTGAAGGGTGGTTGTCCAAACAAATAACTGTATCAAGTTCATGAAATGACCCAACGGGGCTGGATGTTTTAGTTGTCGACTCAGCTGCGTTGGCTTTAGAAATGAGGTACTGTAATGAGCTCTTGATGTCGGTCAAAGTGCCGATGAGTAAAGCACTAAAATTAACAGTCTCAGAGGAAGGCGTCGGATGAATGCTTAGATTCAAAAGAGGATCTTCAGCTGCCTCAGCCATGATAACAAGAGAAAACCAATAATGAAAACCAGAACCAAAACCAATAAATCCAAATCAAGGCAGAAACAGGCTGAAATAATTCAGGAACTCAAAGAAAATAGCGTACACTGTTTAATAATCCGCTTTCGTCCGTAGACTTCTTCAGAATGAATACATACAAAACGGTCAAAGTTTAAATAAGTAAAAATCACCATGGAAATAAATTAAAATCAATTAATGATGATCAATTCAAAAATAATACATTTAAAGGGGTAATGACAGTGTCAATTAACATGTAAACAGACAAAATCGTCACTTTTGTTAACTTTCAGTTTCTTATGTTTTAGGAAACATTTGACATTAATGGTCTCGTTGAGACCAGGGGGACGATCTGATTTCAGTTTAATCTGCCAATATGTCTCCCTTTGAAGTAAGAAATTCTTGAAGTCCCCCTCCCTCTTATCCTTATAACAAACTTCCAAAATTGAAAACACAGTTCTAATGGGATTCATATCAGTAAAAGAGGCATGAGTTGTTGCCATGATTGTAATACGTGTAGGTATATTTCAACTGGACCATACATTTCAGTGGCTTCTTTTAATAGAACCTTTCCCGTTCCAGATTCAGCAAATTGTCGGTCCTCAGGTGTGGTTTATATTGCTTTGTGTTCATCATGTACTGCCACTAGGCAACTTAGAATTAGAATAAGAGAACATTTATACAGCATTAAAACCAAAAATGATCAAAATGCTCTTTTCAAACATAGTTTAGTATGTCATTCTTTCAAAAAATTCCTGTTCTCAATTTTAGAAGTTTGTAACAAGGACATGAGGGAGGGCGACTTCAAGAATTTCTACTTCAAAGGAGACATATTGGCAGATTAAACGAAATCAGATCGTCCCCTGGTCTCAACGACCATTAATGTCAAATGTTTCCTAAAACATAAGAAACTGAAAAAAATAACAAAAGTTCTGCATTTGTCTGTTTTTACATGTTGTGTAAATTGTCATTACCTATCTTCTGAAATGACATCCACTTTTCTACACTTTAGTAGTAGCCACCCATTCCACCAGAAAAGGGCAGTTATTAAGGGCCTACTGGTTAGGGCAGCCAGAATGGAATTTTCTGGATGTGTCGCTATCTAAAGATAGACCCAATAATAGATTTAAGGCTAGTATTTTCAGGAAACCTACTTACTCAAACACTTTTCTACACTTTAGTAGTAGCCACCCATTCCACCAGAAAAGGGCAGTTATTAAGGGCCTACTGGTTAGGGCAGCCAGAATGGTCTCATCAGAGACTGACTTTCTGTTTGAATGTAACACACTGAACATCATGTTTCATGAAAGGGGCTACCCAGAACAGCTTTTTCAACAATTGTTTGAAGAAGTGGCTACTAAAAGGACTACTGGCCATTTTAAACCTATTCTATGGAGGGGTTATGGAGAAACAATAAGTGATACTCCCCCTGATAAGCATGGGGAGAATAGTATTAGGAATTATGATGGCAGTATAAGCTTTCTTACTACTTTCTCTATTGATGCACATGCCATTAAAAATATTATGATTAAAAATTGGGCTATAATATCAGAGGACAGTGCTATGAATATGAAATTGGGAGATAGACCACATATTGCCTATAGAAGAGGCCTAAGTATTAAAGATTTGTTGGAAAAGAACAATCAAAAATGCCCCAACAACCGGGGGATGAGAAAGTGTGGGAGATGTCAGCAATCCCAGCACATTATGGTAACTAATAAAGTTCGCATACGTAACAAAATCTACACCATCAATGGAAAATTTAACTGTGAAACAGCAGGAGTACTATATGCTGCTTTATGCCAATGTTGCCAAAGCTACTACACTGGTAAAACTGAAAGAATGTTTAAGCAGAGAATTTATGAACACCAATACCAAATTAGTAGGGGGTAATACCACAAATGCTTTGAATAGACACATTCTAGAATACCCCACACATAAATTCCAGTTTACAATATTACAACAAATAGTTAGGAACATTAGAGGTGGGCCCTGGGAATTAAAGCTTGAAGAACAGGAACTTGTTTGGCAAATTAAAACATATGCCCATGTTCCACCAGGGCTTAATGAATACTGCTCGATAAAATGTATTTTGAAATTAAAAGCCCTACAAAGGTGAAATTCGGCTGTATAACAACTTTTCTAATGCGTGAATGAATTTATAAATATTTATTTATACATATCCATCAGTATATATTTATACAAATTTTATATTTCCATTTGTTTGAGTTGTTCAAGTTGTTATTTAGCATTTAACAGTATTTCAGATTAATTTATATACACAAGAAAATTAAGTAAAAAGAGTGATGAGTTGTGATTTTAAAATTGTTGCTGATTTTTAAAAAAAATCATTTATATTTATTTACATATACATTTTACCTTGTATAACACTGGCTCTTTAAATTTCTCAAGTTATGTTAATTGGTTTCATAATTAATTATCTCATTTTAATTGACAGTTTTATTTTAACTGAAGGACTCTTGGGGTTTCTTTGTCTGAAGAAGTTCATGTATTTCCTGAACGAAAACGCTAACAATAAACTGGTTGGAATTCTACAGCTTTGTTTTTGTTTTTGGTTACAAGTTTATTTTTTATTTTTTATTTATTATTTATTACTTTTTGTTTTCTATTTTTATCATCTCAAAGCCCTATCACTACACTCTATTTCCTACAGTTTATTGAGGTGTAAAATATGACATACAAGACATTACTGGATCCCATTCTGATGCACCTTTTGCATATCCAAAAAAAAACAGATTCAGAACTAATAGATCTAATAACCTAAACTTTGCTTGTGACATAAATAGGGCATGTCAGAGAGACAGATGTATCTCAGTGAATTCCCCGTCTCTGTAACAGACTTCACATCCACATGAATCAGAATCCCTGTCTAACCATATTCAAGTATAACCTGGACAAGTGGATTGGAAATCGAAAATTCACCTCAGGTCTGGCATTTATGTCTCTAATGTACAGATGTTGTCATTAAATCATGGCCTCACTAATATACCCATTGTATATAACATCCGGGATACAATAACTCGTGGGACACACTTGGGTTGCACAGCTAAGCATATAAAGGCCCTAGTGATCATTTGCCTAATACAAACCTATGAACCTAAGAGACAGAAAGAAAAAGAAACACACAAAGTTGACTGCAAAAGGCAGACCACTGGCAGATAAATATGAAACAATTCATGTCTTTGAAAAAAATATGTGTGTGTGTGTGTGTGTGTGTGTGTGTGTGTGTGTGTGTGTGTGTGTGTGTGTGTGTGTGTGTGTGTGTGTGTGTGAGTGTGTGTGTATGTTTTTGTCTGGATGTGTGAGTGTTTGTGTGTTTGCATAGTCCACCACTTTGTGAGTCACAACATTAGTGTCAAACATAATGTATCACAAACTTATTAATCAATGTCAGTAATTCCCAAGTCAGGAAAAGATCCCTTGCAACTGGGAAACTGCTACCCTATCAAGAACAGTAGAATAAGCAACTACTGCCAAAACAATACAACATCTACAACACCATTAATGCAGCCAAAGTAGACGTACAGTGTATATCTGGTAATAGTGTGCATATTAGGTTTATTCTGTCATTAACTTATCTGTATTTGTGCTGAATGTCATTTTTGTATTTCATTTATTTTTTCTACATTGGAATTGTGTTGGATATTCCATTAAAAAGCTTAGCCTGATGATGCACTGTAAAGTATATTACAATTTTTGTCTACAGTCTCATTATGTATTTTTTTTGTAATTGAAGCTTTCTCCCCAAACCTCAGGTAAAAATTGGTACATTTGACCCAATTGGACTTCCTGGTAAAAAAATGACAATACATTAAATAAATTACAATAATAATAAATGAAATTACACACAAAAATCTCAAATAAGATGTCCATTTAAATTACTGAAAACACTGAAAACTTCCAAACTTAAGAGCATAAAGACCATCCATTCACTGATGACTACACACTCAATACTGCCTCATTTCTTCTGCTCTACACAGAAACTATAAGATAAGCTTTCTCTAACTAATCATTTTAATAACTTAAGAAGTAATCATGTATGAACCTGCATTAAGGAATAAAGCCTTACCTAATACCCACATAGCCGAGGGGTTTAATTAGCAGGCCTGGAACTGACGGAGCAGAACAGTGTGAAACAGGAATGAAAGAAGGAAGGAGCAAAGCTCAGTTTTGCAGGGGAGGGGCGAGAGATGCACGTACACAACACAACATAACCAAAACATGATTACCATGAAGGAAACTACAAAAACTGCCTAATGTTTTTTCATCTAGGTAAGCAGGACTTATCCTGTTGGCTTATGATTCTTGCAGAAATGCAGAATAGCCTGGCACTGACATCCGCTGCACACACACTTAAAGTGATCCCTGATAATCCATGGGATACTATGACATATAGGAAAAACACCGCTACTTAGCGTGGATGACAGCACCGCTCTAAATCAACCTAATCTGAACCACCAAGGAATGAATTAGCCATAGGGTTATCACCAAAATTGGAACAAATGGGTCAGCAGGAGTGCATGAATGGAGAGCTACATGTTCAACATGGAAGTAGAGCAAAATGAAAGATCATGCAGAAAATCAACCCCCCCCCCCCCCACAAAAAATACTTTTTTTATTAACTACCCTCACACCTTGTTTAAAAATCTGCAAAATAACTGAATGCCAGAAGGGCATGAGGTACATTACTTAAACTAACTTATTTAACTGTTGAACCTGAATTGCAGTTCCACATGAACGGCAAATATATTATGGAAAACTATCACCAAACCAATACAAGCAACAAGTGTTATAACTGGAGCAAGATATTCATGTTTATTAGCATGTATAGGAGGATGGTGTTT
This sequence comes from Protopterus annectens, assembly GCF_019279795.1. Taxonomy (NCBI): domain Eukaryota; kingdom Metazoa; phylum Chordata; order Ceratodontiformes; family Protopteridae; genus Protopterus; species Protopterus annectens. The sequence goes on along the minus strand of NC_056747.1, from coordinate 933,231,459 downwards.
TGGCCAAGCTCATCAACTGCCAATATAGGGGTCTGTGGCCTCCAGGATGATATTTCCCCAGTGGCTGTTGCCTCCTGCTTATATCAGAAAGAATGAATGGGAAGAGACACTCTTATCCATCTGTACCTGTCTAGTGGGGAATGAATTGTCGGAGGGACACTAGATCAATTCCTAGAAGGCAAGCTTGAATATGTATAATATATATGATTTACTATTAAATTGTCATAACTCACAACAAAATCCATCCACATCTTCAAATCAGTTGTGCAAAGTTCAGCATATCGATTAAACAGAATGCGGAAGTGCACATGCCAACAAAGTTGAATTTGCAGTTTTGACATTCTGGCAAGCAAGTCACTACCGCACACGACGTAATACCATCTGTTTGGAGATGCACCCCCCCCACAGCCCCTGTAAATAATATATTCCAAGAGATCGCACTACAGTGGGGAAAAGGGTAATTTCCTGACCCCCACTGTACTGCGATCTGTATTCAGAATGCCAAAGACAGGTGTGCAAATGCACTGTGGCATTCGCAAATCTGAATACTTGCACTTGTGCAGGTTAGATGAAATGGGAATCATCCAACTGTTGTTCAACATTCTTATTTTCATCTAAGTTGCACTCATCATTATGGTAGCAAACCTATATATATATATATATATATATATATATATATATATATATATATATTTACACACACATATATACATGCATATATATATTTATCAAGTTAAATTAAAAGCAGACATATTCCCTGTGTTAAATAGTGTTATTAATATAAAATGTTTTTTTAAGAGCAAGGAAGTTGTGATGCATTTTTAAGTAATTATGTGTTTTAATTTGTTTGAATGCAATGTGATATTTTTCTGATTATTTAATAGTGTGTGTTACTCATCTTATGTGCGAGTGTATTTATGTATGTGCGTGTGTGTGTGTGTGTGTGTGTGTGTGTGTGTGTGTGTGTGTGTGTGTGTGTGTGTGTGTGCGCACAGTGTGCATTTGTGTTGCATAAAGACAGTATTGCATGATACATAATATTCACTGTGCACTAGATTTAGAGGATGAGTTCCGTGATATGACACAAAGACATGAATTAAAAAATAGGTCCCTAATTCTACGGTTAAATATATTGTATGTATAATGTAGCCAGAAAAACAAAAATAAACGTGGAAAGGATTAATGGTTCACTCGACAGCACTTATCAAAACAAACATAAACGAGTGAACCAAAGCAACACAAATGCAACTTACAATTAAAATCTTTAATAAATCATATGCAAGTGCTTTCCCGGTTATTTAGCAACTGCTTCTTCAGACAAAAAATAATTAAACACATTCTAAATTTTACAACAACATCAGTTACTTGTTGACCAATCCCTCTTATTCCTTATGCTCAAATAATCAACTCATGAAAAACGGTTTAAAGTTACATACATGCTTGTTTAAGATCAGCATTTCTGCAAGACATATATACAATAACAAAATAAAAGTGTCTGCTAGAACATAATGCCAGTAAAATTGTAATACATGCAAGCACTACTGAAAAAGGCCTTTTTTAAAAAATCTTTTAAAAACATACTTATTACTATGGATGTATTTCATCTATCTAGGTTCCTGGCTGTTAAAATCGGCTTCAAGGGGACTTCATAATTGAAACCCTTCCCAACATCTGCCCTTAATCTAACTATCTATCTAGTTTCAGATATTTCCCTTAAATTCTTTATGTCACCACCCCGTTCATTCAGTTTATCTCCATAACCAGGAATTTAAATCTATGTGTGTCACCATATTGCATAACATGTTTTGTGAATGCATTACTATATACCTTATTTTTAATACTATATAAATGCTGTCTAATCCTGCCCTTGAATTTCCTGTTCATTTTTCTCTCATAATATGATGAGCATATAACACAATATGCTAAATAGATTATATCAATGGTGTCACAGTCTGCTCTAACCCAAAACAAATATTCTCTTCCTATATCAGGGTGCAACAATCTTCCTGAAGTATCAGTATATGTACAAAAATTGCATTTCTTACAGGGAAACATCCCTATATCATTCTTTCTCACTCATGTTCAACATTATTTGGGTAACACAGCAATCTCTTAAGAGAGAGTATGTATAACACAATGCAGACCTCTATATATTTCATATGTTTGTTTTTTTTTACTTTTGAGTTACTCTTTCCCATTCATTTCACTTAGATGCTCTAACCGCATGAAGTTGTCCAATGCAAAGGGCATTACTTAAATTATGTATTGCACTTCTTGGGCAGTTTTCATTTTCTTTGAGTGTGGTAACTTAAAGATACTATTTTAGTAGTAAAGGAAAGCCCTGGGTGCGCAGTGGTGCAAAGAATATCACTGTACCACATGACAAAGAGGTTTGCTAGTTTAGTTCTTGAAATGTTTAAAACACAGACTAACTCAGCAAACTTAACATAACAAATATAAGAGCAATAGATACCACTGGACACTGACTATTGAGCACTTTCATTCTGTTTATTTAAAGAGCATAATCAGAAACCATACAAATCACATTCTGCCCAATATAAATACTTACAACAATATACATGATTAAATAAGAGAAATTTACAGATTCTTATTTCAGAGCCCTCAGATTTAACTCACTTTTCAGACTAATCATATGATTCCAATCAGAGAGAATCACGGCAGCTAAATTAAACTGCCAAAACAATTCTCTGGATTCCAACATGTTATTGTATTCACTGTTCGAATTTCAGTTCAAACTTTTTAAAATAAAAAAAAAAAATTAAACTGTATACACACTTTACTATGTTTTTCCTAAGCATTACTCAAAATGCTAGTTTTAATATAGAGGATCACAGGGGATTAAGATGGATGCTGGGAGATAAGCATATCATAATTTCAGCTCCTGTACTGCAAATTTAAAAATCAACTCTCATCCTACATTTACCTTGAACCTCCAAGCTTTGTGATCACTGGAGGCATTTTCGCAGCATATCTCATAGCCTGAAGTTACATGCACTTTATACAACTGTTCTGAAAATCATTTTGTGCCATCTTACCTTTGATTCTGGTTCTGTTGTTGTTGTGGGACCACCGTGAGCTTGAGATCACTAGCTTTCCTGACCACACTATCACTTCTATTCTGAAAATAAATTAATAAATGACATAAACAAGTCTGGTATGGCAATTCAGCAACACTGTTTGAATAACACATTTTAATTTTGCAAGAATCTCTGCATGAATGTCTGATGAATCAGAAAATATGGAAGCTCAAACCGCTAAGATTAAGTTCTCGGCTATTAGTACACCTGAGTAAAACTCAGCTAATAAAAGATGAAAGACATCCAATAATGAAGAAAGAAGAACATCTTCACCAAAAATATAATAAGATCAATTATTTTGCAGAGAGCAGCTAAAACTAGTTTACAAATAATTCAAAACATGATGCAAAACATGTCAGGTCAACTGTCTTGTATATCAGATACCTTGCTGGATATTTCTAAGGCACTTAACTCTATGGAAAATAGAATCACTCTTTCTGAAGACAAAATCAAAGTACTAGAGCCTTCAAACAAAATCAACACACAAGAAATTTTAAAATTAAATGAAAAAAATAATAGCTCTTGAGGCACATAGCAGGATGAATAACATATTGCTCAAAGGAGTCCCTGAATAGCATGAACAAGCCAATCTCATCAAAGGTTTTTGCTTCTAATAGTGTACAGATGTTCATGCATTCTCTCTTTTTTAATGGTTTGTTGGATTTTCCTATGTATAAAGCCAAACAGGCTGAGCACTTCACTAAATACACCACATAGGAAGTGTTGCAATTGAAAAGACCAGGTACCTGCCAAATTTTATTGCCAAATACAAACCTCAAAATATGGACCTTTTGCTATGTACCTACAAAAATAGCAATTTAAACACTTAAAAGTGCCCATAGTACCTGTCTGGGTTCCTCAGTGTCTCTTTTCTAATAATTCTTTGAAATTATGTGCCCTTTTATTAATAAATAAAGGTGACAACCCTATGTGCCTCTAAAATCCTCCAGTTGTTCTTAATGACATCCCTGATGTTACCACTGTCCACTGTGAACACCAATGGCATAGACAAAGTCTGGTGTCCAAAGAATGGGGAAGCCCACCAATTTAAACCAAAACCAAGAAACCATTAAAAAAGCGAATGTATGAAAATCTGTGTGCTATTAGAAGCAAAAACCTGGACAATGATTTATGTAAGTATGTTTTGAATTGTAAAATTATCAAAAGTTTTACTTTACTATTATTGATCATGTACCAAGCGATTTTAATGGGAACAGGGGCAGTGAGTTAGTTTATAGGGAATTTAAGTGACAGATAACATTTCAATGCTTAAAATTCTCTAGGTTTAAATGGTGTTGCCAATTATAAAGCAGTTTTATATAGAAATGTAGATTTAAATAAGTGTAAATGAATATGAATTATTATTTACTTGCTAGTGTTTTTATATGCATTTTTAAGATATTTTTTGTAAAACTAAAATTGCTTGGCACTTTTGCAAATATGGTTTGGTTGTTTAAGAGGAATTGCTGGAACTAATTGGAATGCAGCTGTGACTGGTTGTATTTGATTGTTTTTTGTATATTAGAGTTTTTGTGTTTAAGGTAAGGTTTTTTTGTTCTGATGAAGGCTTCTGTGGTAAGTCAAAAGTACTAGACCTTGAGTGATTAAAGCTACTTTTGTTTTTTTTTTCCCACTGGTGTCCGTTTTTTCAATCTAGGTGACATGTTTTTAGTTTATTATTTTTTTCATCTTTGTTGAGGCACACAGTGGTTCGTGGTAGTTTTAAGTTACTGTGATTAGTTGCATTGTTTGAGTAATTGCGGGACACACATACTTGGGATTCAGAAACTTGCATAACGTGACCATGCAAGGCTACTGTGATGATGCTGAGTTTCACAACATGACTTGAAGGCAATTATCAATTAAGAAGGTGGAATTTAGCACCTTATATATTAACTAATTAAAAAATCCATTCACAAAATTGCCAGTGCCATTGAAGAGAGAGTTAGGTTGCAGAATTCTCAAACAGTTTTTACATGCATGTTGCATGCATGTGAATGTGCCCACATGCACAGCCTTATGGCACCACACAAATTGCTGTGAACCACAACATATGGCTCACAGCAAGGTCTTCATTAAGTCAATTTATTTAGATGAGGAGGAAATGGGCATGTAGGTAAAGTCAGAAAAGAGGAATAGCAAGCAGCAGTACATCCAGAAGTACAGATGAAATGAAAGTGTGAGAGTGGAGGGTGTGGAAGGGTATACTTTTTTTTTTGGTGGGTTGCAGATAGCCTTAATTTTTTTTCAAGTAGTGTGGATGGGAAAGATATAAGGGGAAGTCAAGGGATGAAAACAGGTTAGACAATAAAAAATAAACTTCTCCAAAGCTGATTACAGCCTCCTGAGGGATGGTATAAACAGCTTCACAGCCCCCCCCCCCTCTAGGAACTGGTACCAGTATCCAAAACTACACCAAAGCACTATACGAGCATTTATATAGATGCATGGAATCAGGAATACCTGACAGGACTAAATCATCCTCTGCAAGGAAGAGTAAACCTGTTTGGTGGACATCTGCAATAAATAAACTCTATAACAGAAGAAAAAAAATTGCTGACCAGGACCAAGAAGGAGCAGGTGCCCAATTGAAAGCAATCTCTCCTTAGCCTAAACAAGCAAATAAGAGCACTAGTGAAATCCTCCAAAGCAAACTTCGAGTCCAAATTGGCCACGTCTACTAGAGACAATCATAAGGCCTTCTTCATATTGTCCGTAAACTCAAAGGTAGCACCCAGATCTGTTCAGAACTGATGGTCAAGGACACCACATGCACAAATGCTGTAGATATAGCCAATCTACTGGTTGACAGATTCAGTGAAAACTTCACCCTCTGTCCCCCATCAGTAAATCGGGACATCCCCAATACCTGCCCCCCTTATCTCTAGGGAGCAGGTCATCACTGCCCTCTCAAAGGCAAAAAATACAGCCTCCATGGCACCAGATAACATCCCAGGCTGCATCCTACATGAACTCAGGCAGGAACTTGCAGCACCATTAGGCACCCTATTCAACCAAAGCCTGAGTACTGGTTTTGTCCCAGCTAAGTGGAGGACAGCCACTGTCATCCCTATACACAAAGGTGGAGTGTCCACTGATCCGGGAAATTATAGACCCATAAGCCTAACTAGCCTGATCTGTAAGGCCATGGAATTGATTATCATGGACCTCATAAACAAGGACATTGGCAACCTCCAAACACTCGATCCCACACAGTTTGGCTTCATCAATGGGAGGTCATGTCTGTTAAATTTGGCTGACTTTTTTGAGACAGTCACCAAAGCCATGTATGAGGGGAAGACAGTGCACACTGCCTACCTTAACCTGGCCAAAGCCTTCGACACTAATCCTCACTCGGGCATAATAGATAAACTCTCTCAACTAGGCATCAATCCGTATGTTTCCAGACAGGTAGCCAACTGGCTCACTGTTAGAACCCACCTAGTCAAAATAGGGGAAGCCACCTCAAGCAGTAGACCTGTATCGAGTGGCGTACCCCAGGGTTTGGTCTTGGGGCCTTTGTTATTTGGGATATACTTTTCTGAGGTACAGGCCAAAACCAGTGGGCTATGGCTGACCAAGTTTGCAGATGACTGCAAGTTGGGAGCAGTCATCAATTCCCCTAGTGACGTGGACATCCTCCAAAAGGGTCTCACTCAAACAAATAACTGGTGCCAGAAACATGGTCTCAGGCTGAATACAAAAAAATGCATCCTCATCCCCTTTGGGGAGAGAGATGTCACCACAAATTATCGCATTAATAACAATGTTCTAAGCGCGCAGTCAGTCGTGAGGGATTTGGGTACCCAAACTGATAACAGCCTGAATTTTGACCACCATGTTGCTTCCATTGTACAGAAAGCTTTCTACATGGCCCACCTCATAAATAAGGATATCTCATCCAGGGACAAGGAGGTCATAACATCCCTGTATTCTTCCCTTATAAGGTCCATTATTGAGTACAGTGCCCCATTTGGCATGTACCTCACAAGCACATGCAGCAGCTGGAGAGACAACAGAGGTTCCTCACCAGGAGAATCCAGGGCCTCAAAAATCTACCATACACAGATAGGCTAAAAGCTCTATGCCTCTACTCTGTTTCATACAGACTCCTCAGAGGTGACCTCTGTCTGGCATACCAGGCAATCTCAGACCCCGCCTTGATGGGGCGGTTGCATATCTGCAAGTCAAGCTCCATTTAAGTAACCTGCACATGCAGCCTCAAACTGGTCTGTGACATCAATAGGACTTTCTGGCGGGACAGGTTTTGTTGTAGAGACTCCCCCATCTATGGAATAAACTCCCTCTCCACATCAAGCAAAGTACCTCTTTACCCCTTTTTAAGCACAAACTGGATAATTGGATGGGAAATAGAAAATAAATCCCTGGGATTCCACCCGTGTTCCTGCTGGACAGGGGCATCAGGTGCTGATTTGTCTATACATGGGATAAACTCTTGGCTAGGCTTATAAGGGCCTCAGGGCCAATACCCTAGTAACTTCCTATGATCCTATGTATGGAAGCAGGTGTACAGAAGCAAACATAAATCACAGAAAAAGACCAACGGGGAAGTACTGATACAGACAGTGTGGAATTGACAATGTAGAGACATATATATACTGACAGAGGGGGAACAAGTACTGATAGTGAATATTATTAGACCACAAACAGTGCAGCGAGGTGACACATTCAAAGAAGGGGAACACAGCGACCAGCAATATTGTGGGGTCCCTCTTCCTGTTTGTGTTGACTAAGGTAGGATTAAGCAGAAGTCAGCCACTACTGTGATTGCAGTCCCCACTAAATCCTGTCCCAGACTGTACACTAGGCAGTGGCATGCAGCAATGCATCTCTGCTAACTGCACAAAGATGGTCTGCCACACCACAAGCATAGCTGTGGATAGTACTGCATAAAATATTAACATAAAGGGCAAAAATAATGAACACCAAATTAAAAGATAAAAAAAGAATAGTAACAAAGAAAGAAAGAGAAACAGATAGTGATTAGAAAAAACATTGCTATCATGTCTGCATCTGATTATCAGCCTTACAGGTATAAGTGGACTAAACAGTTGCTATGTATTCTATTATACCAGAATCCATAATGATGACTTGGTACAGAATGTCATATGTTTCAATTGGAAGATGTGTATACAAGGGTGCAGTAACATTACACCAGTGGGTTTAGTGGGGAGGGGACAGGGAATGTGACAATACCATCAGTATGGTGCTAGAAGGTGTGTGGGGGTGTACCAGCCTGGTTATGTAATATAGGACAAGGACAAAGAAAGACCATGTGGACATGGACAGTGTTACTAACTATCAATGCAACAAGCATATAATGCCAGAGTATAATACCAAAGACAGGCAAAACAGTGGTGCTAACACAGGCAGCTGTCAGCATATGGTATCCAACTATAGTAAAGTAAGCTGATACATACTATCAGACAGAACAATTATAATGTAGGATTGCCATGCATATGCCAGTAGGAAATGACACATGCATGATCATTCAGTGGGGCAATGTATGACCAATATGATGGAATACATACCTTGTATGTCCTTCTTCCTCCAGATCTGTGGTAATGCCCACAGCATGGTAGTTGGGCAAAATCCCTACATGTTTGGCAACATGTGGCAGTGAGCTTAATACATAGACATGCTATGCTGGCTATAGATTCACAAATGGGGAATATGTGAATCCCCAACATGTCCCATGTGAATGTAGGGTATCATACCAGCATATATATATATATATATATATATATATATATATATATATATATATATATATATATATATATATATAGGGGTCTACCTGACAATACCGACGCACTACAACACCGACAACGAAATCACCGACACCACATAACCGAAAGTTCACAAACACGAAACCTCACATGCCCGACACACCACAATCCCGACAATCAACAAACAAAACAAATCCCCTGTCCAAAAAGAACACACACAACACAAGCACACCAAAATCCTTACAAACCCACACTAAACCTTACATACACAACTATCTATAACCTTAACCCAAACCCTAACCCTAAGGTCCGTCACTATCACATACTCACCTAACCCACGCCCTAACCCTAACTCACTTAACCTGCCCCTAACCCTAAAGACTGTCATTATCGCACACTCACCTAACCTGTGCCCTAACCCTAACTCACTTAACCCGCCCCTAACCCTAAAGACTGTCACTATCGCACACTCACCTAACCCGCACCCTAACCCTAACTCACTTAACCCACCCCTATCCCTAGAGTCCTTCAATATCGCAAACTTACCTTACTCACACCCTAACCCTAACATCCGTCACTACCGCATACTTACACAGCCTTTTCACATGTCGGTGTTCTCAGCGTCGGGGTTTTCATCCGTCGGTCATCTCAGTTTTCGATCTTCTGGTGTCGGTCTTCTCATCGTCGGCATTGTCAGCTTTCAGCGTTGTCAGGTAGACCCATATATATATATATATATATATATATATATATATATATATATATATATATATATATATATATACAGAGTTTGTATCAAGCAGTAAATAGTGGTATTACATATTGGTGTTACAGTTACCTCTACACTATAACAGCAGTGAGTAATAAAATGCTGCTATGATATATAAAACTTATTTATATAAAGATGGTAATCACATGCACCCCTGCATCTGAGAAGATGCTCTACCCTCCTTTGATAAACTAGCCTGTTGGCCTTGATCTGCTGTGGATCCAAAAAGCAATAACAAGAAATTCAAGCATTATGAATGAAATGTTCTGTAAAGACCCTTTTTAACTAGATGTAAAATAACAGTGTTTACTTACTCTACGTCTGAGGTGCACTCTGTCTGACTACTTCTTCCCATTGGCATAGAAGGTCAAGGTGACTCAACACAATGGTATATACTAGTAGCAGTAATCACTTCCTTGTCAAGGTTTTGCCAAGCATCCACTTTATATATGGGACCTTCATTAGAGTCCCTTAGCAGGCACGCACAATGGTCTCTGAACATATGGTACAGAAAGAGTTTGTTGTTCACTGAGCATCACCTAGGAGTTGTGCTAACCTCATTTCCTTCAGAAGCCAATACTATGTGTCAGATCACAGTCCAGAGGAACACAGTGGCTCTCTCTTGTCCACACATGTTGCTGCTGCTGATGTGATCCTTAGCAAGCAGCAGAAACTCAGTATGTGTGACATGTTGCATTGCCACCAAAACATACTGTGAACGTACTTAACATGGCAGGATGTACAGAACAAGACAACAAGGCTGGCACTTGAGATGATGGTCATGAATGGGTGTCCACTAAGAGAGTATTAGGTAACAGCCGCAGATGAGTTCCTGATATTTCTGTCTGGAGAAACAGGCAGCTCAAAGATCCATACTGAGGTAATGCTCAAATGGAATATGTTGGGGTAATTGTCTGTGTAATATATGGCATAGCTTGTACTCAAGGACTAGAGAACTTGGCTTAAGACTCATGGCTCTACCACGTATCCAAAAATGTATTCCTTAAACCTGCAACCAGAAATATTTCATTTATCACATACCAGTCCTTCACATATTCCATGCTGATGCTAACAGTGGATATCGTTAACGACTATAATAAAACATGCATTTGATACAATGTTGAGCAATTTTCTATCTCAATCTAAACTGTGCTTGTAGTTGATAAGTAAGTACCAATTTACTAGTAGGCAACAATTGTAGACACTCAGTAATCTGGGTCAATAAAGGCTGTCTTCCATATAAATTCCACCACTACCAGAAAGCTTCCAATTCAGCTATTTCCTTTTATTGTACATGACAACACAGATTTAGCACTTTCATCTCCAAACCTGGAGACCTCATCAGAATCAATTAAAACAACACATTTCCTGTTCTTATATACACATCAAAACAATGAATTCGAAAAGTGATATAAAACAATAAAACAATAAATAGTAAAGTGGCTGGCAATTAAACAATCAATAGGTATCTGTAGACAGGGTAAAACTAAAATAACATTTCATATTCGTGAATAGTTGTTGAAACACACATATAGGTGTATGCATACACATCAGATAAATATATATACATATATCATAAAACATTGTAAAGATATATTAAATAAATATTGAATAAATATTAAATAAGTATTGTTTTAAAATCAAATGTATGTTAAATAAGTAAATGAATAAATAACATAGTGTTAAAATAATAATTAGTGAAATAATTCAGTTGATTTACATATGCCTCTTAGGGTCATTGGCTAATAGTTTGAGGGCTGGTGTTATGGATATATGATCATTGAAGCCCTTACCACTACAGGCATCTAGCCTAAGTTGCCATATCATCTCCCTATATAACAATTTTGTCTCCCAGTCACCCCCTCTATCCAAATGATCAACAACCTCAACCACCCAAAATTTAAAGTCAGCCTTCTCACATGTTAGGGAGTGTCTGTATAAGGCATTATTTTCATTTTTACGATTTATATCTCTCAAATGTTCATATATCCTTTTTCTTAAGTGTCGTTCTGTTTTACCAATATAGAACCCCCCACATGATTTACAATAAACCAAATATACCAAACCCTTGGTGTAACAACTATAATATTTGTTTGCTTTCAGTGTAATGTTTAAACTGGGTAATATTATATGTTTTTCTCCAGCTATAAATGGACACTGGGCACATCTACCACATCTAAAGGTACCAACTCTCTTAGAGACTGGTTCATTTTGGATTGTACACTTTTTTCTTTCTAAAATGTTTTTTATATAAAAACATATAATATTACCCAGTTTAAACATTACACTGAAAGCAAACAAATATTATAGTTGTTACACCAAGGGTTTGGTATATTTGGTTTATTGTAAATCATGTGGGGGGGGGGGTTCTATATTGGTAAAACAGAATATAAATCGTAAAAATGAAAATAATGCCTTATACAGACACTCCCTAACATCTGAGAAGGCTGACTTTAAATTTTGGGTGGTTGAGGTTGTTGATCATTTGGATAGAGGGAGTGACTGGAAGACAAAATTGTTATATAGGGAGATGATATGGCAACTTAGGCTAGATGCCTGTAGTGGTAAGGGCTTCAATGATCATATATCCATAACACCAGCCCTCAAACTATTAGCCAATGACCCCAAGAAGCATATGTAAATCAACTGAATTATTTCACTGATTATTATTTTAACACTATGTTATTTATTCATTTACTTATTTAACATACATTTGATTTTAAAACAATACTTATTTAATATTTATTCAATATTTATTCAATATTTATTTAATATATCTTTACAATGTTTTATGATATATGTATATATATTTATCTGATGTGTATGCATACACCTATATGTGTGTTTCAACAACTATTCACGAATATGAAATGTTATTTCAGTTTTACCCTGTCTACAGATACCTATTGATTGTTTAATTGCCAGCCACTTTACTGTTTATTGTTTTATTGTTTTATATCACTTTTCGAATTAATTGTTTTGATGTGTATATAAGAACAGGAAATGTGTTGTTTTAATTGATTCTGATGAGGTCTCCAGGTTTGGAGATCAAAGCGCTAAAATCTGTGTTGTCGTGTACAATAAAAGGAAATAGCTGAATTGGAAGCTTTCTGGTAATGGTGGAATTTATATGGAAGACAGCCTTTATTGACCCAGATTACTAAGTACCAATCTAATTGCATCATTAAGACTTTATCACCATTCTATAAACATCATAATTTAAGGGAACTCTTCTCTGGTCTACTAAAACAAACAAACAAGCAAACCAGAGAGAAATTGCATCTATCACACTCAGTAATTATACACACTATTCCCCTAAAAAAAAGTGGCCACATAAATCACACCCATAGAGATGAAAGTCAACAAAAGTAATTTTTAAAAAACTATGAACTAAAAAAATGCAACTAACAATCTGAAATGTGGCATCACCAACAAACACTGTATAATTTTAATTCTCTACTCAGAATAAACTATCAAAACCATAATTAAATTCTAAATAGCACAAACGCAACCATTGTCCTATTAAACTATTAAAATAAAACAGAAAGTTAACCAATGTCACTAAAAAGGAATGAAACATACCTCAAATTTAGATTACCCCCTAAACTTATTGAGGTTATAAAAACCTGAGGTAACTACAGGACTACCGATGCTGTAGACGACTTAAGAAAATGCCTCAGCCCAATTCAATTAAAATATAGGGAAACGTGTATAGAGAACATGGAGGCCCTAGAATGTCTAATACATAAAACAGTACTGAAGGAGTAAATAACTTGTCTCAGGACTTTTGACTACATCACTCATCACAAAGCTCATTGTCTAAACCTACAGCACAAGACATTTTAGTCATTACATAAATGACCCTATACAATCCACATTTGTCACACCTCTTTATCCATACTTATCTAATGCTATTTTCTGTTCTAGTTCATAAAGTCATAGTTCCCTTAAGTCACAGGTAAAGACAACCATGACTGGCATCTGTCAGGGCCTAATTTATACTACAGCCTATGATACCACTACTTCTGAGCCATCACAACAGTCCACCTGTCTCCCTATAGTATTTTCTGCAACACACACTACTTATATACCATCATAACTGGTACTCATAAGTGGCAGAAAAAACATGCCAGTACCAGTATAAATATGGACTCCAAGTGTTAATGAATATTATAGTCTCATTCAGTCTCTTATACCCTTTTATCCTCACTTCCTTCTAATAGCTGATAGCAAAACCCTCTGAAGACTACTTAATCTAATTACCTGTGGAACATTCCTAAACCCTCTTAAGATTTATGTAATCTTAATTACAACTACAGGACAAATATATAAAAAATATATAAAAAAATTAAATAAAATAACAAGCAACCAATAGTAGGTGAAAATTGTTTTTTTTTCTCTGCTGCCTCACTACCTAGAAGTCATGTCACTGATGTTGCATGACAAAAAAGAAATTTCACCTAATGTTGGTAGCTTATTTTAATATTTTAGTACACATAACTGATATCCTTGGCTGACAGATAGTGAATACTGGATTCCTACAGTAAGTGCTTTACCATACATTTTCTCTTGTGTTCTGTCTTCACAAATGCATGTGAGATAATTCTGCAGAGGTGGCAGCTCTTTGTGCTCTGTATCCTCCTTCAATGTACCTCTGTTGAAGAACGGCATGTTTCAGTCTGTATATCTGTGATTTCACAGTAGTCAGTCAACACATCCCTGTAGCACCAGTATAGTGGTTCTCAACTGTCTAGATTTTCACAGAATGTCCAAAATTGTCATAAAATTTATAGTTTTCTGGCAAATCATTTAGGATTAAAGCCACTAAATAATGACTGATATTTGAGTTTCAGACTTCATATCCTTCAGAAAAATGCATGCTAAATCAAAACCTTTTATTCTATCAACTTTCTAAGTATATAAGAGCAATATTTCCATATTTTTGGACCCCCCACCCATTACTTTTGGCTTTCTCCAAATTTCTTGTGCTAAGAGGGTAAGAGGTATAACCCAGACTTGCTGTATCAGTTACACTCCTCCTGCTTTTAGGCCTTGCTATATATTATATTGTACCTACTTTTACTTCCTCTCTTAACAACATACTGTCCCCATCATAAATATACTTGCATTTATACACTGTATCTTCTCTCATTCATTTTATAACACTGCATTTCACTTTGCAATTCTTAATTTACCTTTTTATTACAGTTTGCCTGACAAATAATGACTTACACTCCTGCATAATATATCTCAATTGCCCTTAACTTCTACTTCTGTCCCTACTAATATTTATACACTTATCTACCCCGATATTTTTGCCACCACCCCTCACCTCATTCCAGTACACTAAAAACAATGCCCTGAAGAGTGCACACCCCATGAAATTCACTATTGGATTAAGCCACATATTAACCTACCTACAATTAGCACTTGTAGATTCCTGTCATTCTACAATGACCACCTCTGCACCCATGTGAGAGAGGATGTTACGATAACTTTAACATCACACTACTTGCCTCTAACAGTTCACAGCTAGACACTGATCCAGTTCAGTTAAGTGGCGTACATTTATATCTCATTAGCCGATATTCCTCCCTCATCAACTTTAGATAGTCTCAACTCACTTATTATCTTTATTAACAAAATGAAATTGTAGCTACACATTTATTCTGCTGGGAAACTGATATTTACTGGATAAGCTCACTTGCCTACTTCATCTCAAACTCATCCACATAGCTGCAACTACTCTGTCTGTCGGTCCCAGCTTGTAAATATTCCAAATCAATCTGCAAAAAAAACTCATTGGCAGAAATTCTCCAACCATTGTTACGGACCATGTATGTCCACATGCAAATGGCATTACCCTAGTTAACCACTTATCTTGTAGAAATTGGTCTTATTTATACAACTCAAAAAATGCTTGCCATGCTGTGAAGTACTTTAATTCAGTTCTAGTTTCTTCTTCTTCTTTGTTTGGCTTTTCCCGGGTTCCTATCATGAAATTGAATATTGTGAACGCCGGATACCGGAAGGCCGAACTTGGTAGTTTGAAAGTTGAGAATGTTGAAGCCGCAAAAACCCGAATTCTTTCCCAGGGAAAGAATTCAGTTGGCCATGTCTGCGGCTTCGGCATTTTCGGACCGGGTCAAGGTAAGTGTACGAACGGGTAGTGACAGACTTTAGTGTTAGAGCGCGGGTCAGGTAAGTGTGTGGTAGTGACGGACTTTAGGGTTAGGGCGCGGGTCAGGTAAGTGTGCAGTAGTGATGGACTTTAGGGTTAGGGCTGGGTTAAGGATAGTGCATAGACAGTGGTGTATGTTAGGTTTAGTGTAAGTTTTGAATGTGTTTTGTGTAATTGTGTTATGTGTGTGTTTTTCAGAACAGCGAATTTTTCCCTGGGAAAAAATTTGCTGTTTTGAAGTGTTGATGTTATCTGAATTCGATCTTCCAAATTAGAACTTACGGTGTTCGACATTTTGGAAGTTCAATTTCGTGATATAGACCTGGCTTTTCCCAGTTAGGGGTCGCCACAGCGGATCACCTAAATTATATTTATTAAGTAAAATAATACAGCCTTAGGGGAAACATCTGCTCTAGGCAGACACTTGATTTCAACCAAACAATGAAATAAAGAACTGCTACATAAAGTCTCTGGAAAGCCTCTAATGTACTTGGTGACAGATAACATTGCAACAGCTATAGTACAGACCAAATCTGAATATCATATATCTAGGCAAAAAGCATTCCTTTTCAACCATAGAGCATACTGCTTTGAAATAAAATCATCATTAGACAAGCAAGATTTCTCTGCTAATAAACAGCACACTGAACTTCATTTCTGCACTTGGCAAATAAACATACAGACTTTTTGTCTTCTGTCTTCAGTTTTACCCACTCTCCACTTTGCCCCACATCAGGCATTTCCTCTTCTGATGATGATTGTTTCTGTCTGCTACACTGCCTACAATTTTGTAATAAAATTGGAGGATAAATCATCCCATAGTGCCAATGAGCTTAGTATAGATTTCTAGAACAGGCTAACTTATAAAGCTCAAATTCATTAGCATACATCTGGAACCTAACCTAGCAACAGGAACCATACCTACTCTTTGATAAACCTGCTAAAATTACCCCACTTCTCAAATCTCACTACCCTTCTTGCCCACAGAACTTCACACATACAGCTCACCTCACCCCACTTGCTAAGGTACTAGCGAAACTCAAATATAAACCAAGGTTTAACTTTATTAATGGCCATTGTGTTATAAGTAACAGCATTAATTTAGACCAGACTTTAATACATCTACTGCCTTGTTTTAGGCACACTGACAATATATTTGTGACACCCCAACACTGGCCCAGTAATCAAAGAGCCTCACTCCTCACCACTGTCAACAGTGGGGGATGTACACACAGGGAGGATGACAAGTACACACACAGTAAAGTGCAATGTCCCTTAAAAGTACACAGAGATTACAATAAGTCTCTGGCTGGTTTCTCTCTCTTTCTCCAGATCCCCAATAAGACTCCCCACTGGCACAGATATAGAGTTGAGATCTAACCTGAGTGGCCAAGCTAAAACCTCCAGCACCTCTCTATCCAACCAGTGCTTCATGTCCCTGTCCATGTAGCTGACACACACACACTTTGAGATTTGATTTATACGCATACACACACACGCACACACACCTGGGAAAGGCTGGCACAGGTTTACTAGCTATGCCCCCTTATCTCCAAACTATAAGGTAGTTTTTCCTGACACTAGCCACTCCTTATCAGCTACTTCATAGGTTCATAGGCTGGTACTAGGCTATCTGCCCTAGGGCCTATACAAGCCTAGCCATAACAATTCCCTTGCTATTTCTTCCCACACTATTTACTTCCCTGGACCCCTGTCTAGCAGGGCGACTGACGTGATCCCCGGGGTGAATTTCCTTTCTCCCATCCAATCGTCAAGGTTTCTTTTGAAGAGGGCCAAAGAGGCACTCTGCTTGACATGTATGGGCAATCTATTCCAGAGTCTGGGGAGTCTCTGGGTCAGGAAGCTATCCCTCCAGCATGTTTTGTTTATTGTGATGACAAGGTTTAGATCCCTGGAGTGTGTGGCTCTGAGGGATTGGGATTTCTTTAAGTGTAGCATGTCCAACAGCTCTGGGTTTAACATGGCCTTGTATGTTAAGCAGAGATCACCTCTGAGTAGACGATATGCGACAGAGTATAGCTGGAGTTTTTTAAGGCGGTCAGCGTAGGGCATCTGCTTTAGGCCTGTGATTGTTTTAGTGAGGTATTTCTGCGGCCTTTCCAGTTTTTGCAGATGTCTTGAGAGGTACATACCAAATGGGGCGTTGTTTTCTATAATGGGTCTAATAAGGGATGAGTACACTGGGACAATGGTCTCCTTTTTTTCTGGATGAAAAACCCTTAGTGATGAGGTGTGCCACATAGAAGAATTTCCTGACTGTTGTGGTGATGTGGTTATCGAAGGTGAGACCACTGTCCACCTGTGTCCCTAAGTCTCTTATCACACTTTCTGTGTTTAGTGTACTGCCACCTATATGGTAATTCATGGATACATGTTTTTTCCCAAAGGGGATAACTATACATTTCTTAGCACTGAGCTTGAGCCCATGGCTCTGGCACCAAGCATCTGTTTCTGTAAGGCCCTTTTTTAGAGTATCCACATCATTTGGGGATTCAGTAATGGCTCCCAGTTTGCAATCATCTGCGAACTTTGTTAGCCAGAGTCCCTTAGTGTTGGCCTGTACTTCAGAGAAGTAGATGCCAAACAAGAGCGGTCCCAGGACTGAACCCTGAGGTACTCCACTTGTTACTTGTCTGGAGCTGGATTTGGAGTCTGCTACTTTTACAGTGTGGTTTCTATCAGTAAGCCAGTTAGCAACCCATTGGGTGACATAGGGATTAATGCCCAGCTTAGTAAGTTTATCTGTGATTCCAGAGTGGGGGATGGTGTCAAAGGCCTTGGCAAAGCCTAGATAGGCTGTGTGGATCACCTTACTCTTGTCCATGGCTCTGGAGACTGATTCAAAGAAGTCAATCAGGTTCAGGAGACAAGGTCGGCCCTTCACGAACCCAAACTGGGTGGGGTCTGGTGTTTGAAGGTTGCCAGTGTCTTTGTTTATAAGTTCCATGATAATATGCTCCATGACCTTGCAGATAAGGCTTGTCAGACTGATGGGACGGGAGTTTCCGGGATCCAAGGTGGATCCCCCCTTGTGGAGTGGGATAACTGTAGCTCTGCGCCACTCAGTGGGCATGAAACCTGAGGTGAGGTTATGATTAAACATGACACTTAGGTGAGGTGCCAGTTCATATTGTATTTCATGTAGTACACAGCCCGGGATGTCATCTGGTCCCATGGATGCTGTATTCTTAGCTTTGGAGAGTGCGTTTTTTACCTGTGTAGCCATTATTACCTGAATTTGGTAATCTTCCGGTATTGAGATGGGCCATTTAGGGGGTGAGAGGGGGGTAAAGTTGGCACTGAATCGATCTGCCAGGATATTGGCAATATCCTTGGGATCAGTATATTTAATGCCATTCTGTTTTAACTCAGAGAAGATCTGAGCATTGCCATTTAGATTCTTGACATAGTTATAGAATGTCTTATGGTTGTCTTTGGAATCTTTGGCAATTTTATTTTCGTAACTAGCTTTGGAGGATTTTATGAGGGATCTCAGTTTGAACTCAAGTTACTGTGAGGATTAACTGAGTATTGACTTGTTCTTTTATTATTTATTATTAAATAGATTTAAACCTATCTTTGTGGCTGATATCTTTGAGTCACTCCTAATATCCTTGCTGTTGGTCAAACTACCATTTGGATTTATAGTATGACCCTTTGAGTCACTCCTAATAGCCTTGCTGTTGGTCAAACTACCATTTGGATTTATAGTAAGGCCCTTAGCAAAGGGTGTCCAATCTTACTGTGTAATGTAACTATAAATCCAAATGGTAGTTTGACCAACAGCAAGGCTATTAGGAGTGACTCAAAGATATCAGCCACAAAGATAGGTTTAAATATATTTAATAATAAAAGAACAAGTCAATACTCGGTAAACCCTCACAGTAACTTGAGTTCAAAATCACAGGAAATATGTAAAACAACATTGCAAGACAGTCTCAAATAAATAAAGAAAACATCTAAGCTATACTTCACTATATTCCTAACTATAACTAAGAGAAATTACTGTACCCGAGTTAATCATCTCTCTCTCTCTCTCTCTCTCTCTCTCAGAGTTCTCTCTCTCTCTCTCTCTCTCTCAGAGTTCTTAAACTAATATCAAATATTACTGCTGGGTTAGCTTGGATGGCATCACTTTTTGTCACTTGACTTTAGTTCCTAAGCTAAACACCCATTGTCAGAAACTACCAGCATTTAACATCTCCCTGTGAAAAATACATAAATAAAGGCTTTTCCTCAGATGATGGCAGATCCTGGAAATCCTAAAACAATAAAACACTTCTACATCTCAAGCCTAGTAATTATCTCTCTTTCAAGGCAACACAGAGAGTGCTCTAGCATAGACATCCTGTCTTCTGTTGACTGAAACTGAAAGATAACATCTCTTGTTTATGGCCCAGCAATAAAGTACTTCAATCTCAACTATTTTTAAGTTTTGCAAGTTAATCTTCTATGTTGCAGAAGGGTACACTGTGGATACATCTTTTAAGCTTAGTACTGTATAAACCCTGTTCAACACATAATCTGTACCAGCAGTTTGATACGCACATAACATACAGTTCTAATATAGTGGTAACACAAGCAATTGCATCATGCTGATATTCACAAATGACACATAACCAATTACAAAATTCAAGATAGCTGGGCTGGCAGTGTCTCCTTCTGTCACACTTCTATATAAATCATATTAATAATCATAAATGCCATATAATTATTTACAAAATTCCAGATAGCTGGGCTGGCAGTATTTCCTTTTGTTACAATCTTTACTACTTTGAACAGAGACTTCTTAACAGAAAGTTTACTCAATGACCTTAGGACAGCCGCTAATTGGATAAATCATTCTATTCTACTAAACAAACTGCACTGCCTATACTTTTTTAAAATGCCCTCAACTAGCTCAGAAACTCTGGTACCAATAGCTCTATGTACAATACACCGACACTGTCTCCTTCTTTGGCTCACCAACAGGTTGTATTCCTCATGACTCCATCCTCAGCAATACTTTTTCCATTAGACATAAATGATCACCCTACTTTTTACCTTCAATGAACCTAATAATTTTTGCTGGTAACCTTCTAGTCTTATGAGGTCAGTTTGACAATGCAACCACTCAGACACTTTTACAAAGTGGCTTAGACACAGGTGCAACTAATTATACATTTCTGGATTAGAGGTAAATGCATCTAAATCTAATGTACTGTAATTTGGTACCCCTCCTAAACATTCATCTGCTCTTCCTTTATACTTCCCGAACCTTTGAAGTGACCCTAGAACTCACATCAACAACTATAATTATACAGGTATAAGCCTTGACTTCTCCTTCAGCCTTCTCTACCATGGCCTTGTCACTCACTGATTATAAACGTACAAGATTACTATCCCCAGTAACCAAACATCTGTAACAATTACTGTGTTAATACTCACTATAATATATTTTCCTATTAGTAGCACTTGCAAATTCTGAAAACACCCTGGTCCTTCAAAAAAGTCTTTTTAAGATTTGTCAGTTTATCCCATACACAGACAACCCCAAATCAGTGCATACTACTAAATGCTACCAACACTTTTCCAATCACCAAAAGGGCTTCATTTCTTGTGTTTTACCTTTTATAAGCTTGTATTCAACAGCCTCTGCCCCCCTCCAGCCCTCAATCTACAACCCACCTCCTCCTTCTGTCCCATCAGGCCTCATTTTACAGCTGCCAATGAACTACATAGAACCCTCCTCTTTTTCCCCTAACTATACTAGAGTGTGCCTTTTGAAAACTTGCTCATGCCACCTATAATACTCTGTCCTCCACTATTAAAAACATTACCCAAATTTTCTTCTTTTAAATTAGCCCTGCTGTCTTATTACTCTGATTCTGCTAAGTGCAACTGCTTAACTACCATATTACTTTGATTCTTAACGTTTTTTACCTCAACCACCAACCCAATGAAGCAGGCGTCATTGATTATATGTGCATCTCATGTCATTATCTATAGCTATTTTAATAATAAAGAATATCTAATATTACTTTAATCTTAGTTCAGTATCTGTCAATATTTTAATAATAAATCTAATACTACTTTAATAAATAAAATCTACTAATGTCCATCTCTACAACTGTGGGCAGTATACATTCTTACATTGTCAATCTCTACACTTTTTCATGCTTTATCGATGTATATTTATTACTTCCTGGCATTGTATATAAGTTGTTATAATACTACTGTAGTGCATGGGGCAGCATGATTGTGTTCCAATATCAGGAAAAAGGCAAACTAGTTAAATGTGAGACCTAAACGTTATTGTTATGCACTCCCCTTAGCGCTGTTAGTATAAGCTCTCACGCTAGGCACTTAAAACAGTCAATGCCAGCCAACAAATAACAGTGGCAGAATTTAAAACAGCTTTGTTCCTGCCTGCTGTCTGTGTTGGTAATCTGTTCCCGACTTTGTCTCAAATTCTTCTCACTTAATATGCATGTTGCTGCCTGTTTGATAGTACTTCGTAAGTGCTTTAACTGGCTTTCAAAGCCAGTGAATTATTTCCCACTTTTTTTTTCTGTTACTAGTAGTACATGGTCAAAATAATGCCTTATGCACTACAAAGAATTATGGTTGGATCTCCGGTCCTAACTTGTTATTATGTGTTCTCAACATGGATGCAGATTCATATCTCAAGCTTCGCTATCATTTAGGTTGTGTATGTTTCTTTCATAGTTTTGTATTCTCATGCCTGTAGTCTGGGTCACGGCTGAAATAGGATCACAGACCAGTTTATTAATCTGGTTAACAAATTTAAAATAAAATAAATGAACAATGCATGATTCTAATTTGTTGTCAGAAGTAGGCAGTATTTACATCATGCACTGTAAATAATAACATACAGATGGCACTGCCTGACATACGAATTAATGTGTCTACAAATTAAAAAAAATAAGAAAATAAGAGACTTCCATGTTTTCAGATTATAATCAAGAAGAAGCAGAACAACTTCTTAATAATGGGAAAACAGTTAAAATTGATCCAATGAATCAACCCAAAAAAAACCTGCAGGGAATTTCACTTCTTTCTTTTTTGGCTTTGTGCTGCATGCTTGCTCGTGCACAGCAGCGGACACAGCATTTAACTTTCCTGTGCTCATGCACAGCAGTGGACACAGCATTTAACTTCCCTGTGCTCATGCACAGCAGTGGACACAGCATTTAACTTTCCTGTGCTCCTGCACAGCAGTGGACACAGAATTTAACTTTCCTGTGCTCATGCACAGCAGTGGACACAGCATTTAACTTCCCTGTGCTCATGCACAGCAGTGGACACAGCATTTAACTTCCCTGTGCTCGTGCACAGCAGTGAACACAGCATTTAACTTTCCTGTGCTCATGCACAGCAGTGGACACAGCATTTAAATTTCCTGTGCTCATGCACAGCAGTGGACACAGCATTTAACTTTCCTGTGCTCATGCACAGCAGTGGACACAGCATTTAACTTTCCTGTGCTCATGCACAGCAGTGGACACAGCGTTTAACTTTCTTGTGCTCATGAACATTAGGGGACACAGCATTTAACTTTCTTGTGCTCATGCACAGCAGTGGACACAGGGTTTACCTTTTCTGTGCTCATGTGCAGAAGTGGACACAGCGTTTAACTTTCCTGTGATCATGCACAGCAGTGGACACAGCACTTAAGTAGCTTTGTGGCAAACTGCTCTTCATGCTTTCTCTCTCTTACATTATCTTCCATCATATGCAGCATCTGCTACAGTTATATGATGTCAAAATGTTGTCTGTCATACAAATTTCCAAGACCCTGATTTATATGTGCAGCTGTTCTATTGGTGACGTTGTTTTGCCCTATCCTGTTTTTGCTTTCCTTAAAGCCTTCTGCTGAATTATGGCTTTCCTTAAAGCCTTATGCTGCATGTTAACAAAGATCCTGAACATGTAAATATATTTGGCTTGTAGTATATATATTTGAAAGTAGCTGATTTACTTTATATACCTGTAGGATTTGCTTCGCAACACAAGCTATGATACCATTTTAACAAATGACAGAATGGACATTAAAGGAAAAAAACTGACCACCCATGGGTGTTTTTGAGGTCAGATGTCATAAGTAGAGGGTCTTCACACCTCTAAAAGGTCCTTTATATCCCTGTAATACCCACCTTGGAGAACATCACTGCATTTAGAAAATGAGCTGTGTCTTAAGTTGCTTTTTCATTATTTTATTAGTAGTAATTTGTTTTTATATTTTTGGTGTAAAACAGTTCTACTGCCTAACGTTTGAAAGTTGATGTTGAATATGTAACTGCTTTTAATGGAAGTATTTGGCATCCAAAATATAACAGTTATATAGCAACTGAACAAATAATTCCTACAGTATATACACACACACACGCACACACACACACACACACAAACACATACTCATGCATGCAGAGATAAACACAAAGAAATACACACACACACATACACACACACACACACACACACACACACACACACACACACACACACACACACACACACACACACGCACATACATGCACACCACACACACATGCACAGATTATATACATATATCTATCTATCTATCTATCTACAAAGATAGCTTGATAGAAATATGCGCTCCATCCTTATGGTCAAATGTGTGCTTGTCGAGTGAAGTTTATGATTGACTGAACTGATGATCAACAGGTTTATTTATTTATTTATTTACATTTGTTGACCAGGATTGTCCGACTGGACGTAGGTCCATTTTCAGCAGAGGCCCGGGGAGAAAAGCTCCACAATTAAAATATACAGACAGTAGTTACATTGGATTTACATAGCAATTAACAATTTGATCAACATAGCAATTAAAAAATTACATAGTTACAGATAAAGAACATAGTACATCAGTAGACAACTAGAATCTTTATCATCTGTGAAGTACATAACAGACATTAACAACTGTTGCAATAATAAGTTTGATTAATAACGTTTAATAAGTTTGATAACCTTGATTATAGGAAGCTCAGATGCTCATAAGCCTATTACTTATACAGCAGGAACTTCTTATTTTAACATTTGTTAATGTCTGTTATGTACTTCACAGGTAAAGATTCTAGTTGTCTACTGATGTACTATGTTGTTCATCTGTAAATATGTTGTAATTGCTATGTAAATTGTTAATCGCTATGTAATCCAATGTAACTACTGTCTGTTTATTTTAACTGTGGATCTTTTCTCCCCGGGCCTCCGCTGAAAATGGACCTACGTCCAGTCGGACACTCCTGGTCAACAAATATAAATAAATAAATAAGTTCCTGCTGTATAATAAGTAGTTAGGCTTATGAGCATCCGAGCTTGCTATAATCAAGGTAGTTAGTGAAGTGGAAAGAAAGGTAGTGGGTGGATGTGGTGGGTGATATTAGAGGGGGAGTTGCAAGGGCATAGCCAGCATGTTTTTAGGTGCGCTTTTAGTAAAGTTTTGAAGTGGGTGCATGATGATACAGAGGTAATTGTGGGTGGGAGGGAGTTCCATAATTTGGCTATGGCACAAGAGAATAGTGCTTCTCCAGCATTGTTATTGGCTTTAGTGACCTGTAAGTGATTTTTGTTGCTGGATCTTAGTGGTCTGGTGGTGCGATAGGGTTGGAGTAGATTCTGGAGGGATGGGACTTTTAGTGGATGATTTACTAGTTTGCAGGGGAGTGCGAGTTGATACCATTGAAGGAAGTGAGGGAGTTCAAGCCCAGTTCAGCAAATGAGCGACAGTGGTGACTATGGTAGGATGCCCCTGTGGCGAATTTGGCAATTTTGTTGTAGCAGGTCTCGAGTTTGTTTAGATCGCATTGCCTTAGATTGGTATATATTGGAGAGGCATAAAGTAGAGTGGAGATAAGTTGGGAAATTGCTATTGAAATCGTTGCTGCTTTGGTGAGAAGTTGCTTATTTCTGTACAACGCTCCTAGTTTTTTGTGGACTTTTTTATGATCATGGATATGTGAATGTCAAATTTTAGTTTATTGTCTATTTCCACTCCTAGCAATTTGGTGTGTTCTGTTGGGTGTATAGTGGTGTTGTCTTTTGCTCTGATGTTAAAGTGAGAGTTGTTTTGAGCATGTTTGGTGGGTTGGAAGATGAGTAGTTTAGTTTTGTTTGGGTTGAGTATTAATTGGGCATCAGATAACCAAGTTTCAACAGAGGAAAAGGCTTCCTTGTGACTTTTTGCAGTTGAGTAGGGACTGGGCTGAGCAGATGATGGTTGAATCATCTGCGTATTGTATGAGTGTACCATGTTTGGTGGCAGAAGCTAGATTATTGGTGAAAATAGAGAAGAGTAGGGGTCCAAGGATGGATCCTTGGGGAACCCCTATAGAGACAGGTAGTTGGGGAGATGTGTCATTCTGCCATACAATAGATTGTTGGCGGTCAGACAGGTAACTCTAAAACCAGTTGGTGACTGACTTGAGAGAAGGATAGGTTATTGAGGACAGAGATGAGTTGTTTGTCTGGGACCATGTTGAATGCTTTAGATAGGTCTAGGAAAGCTGCAGAGGAGAGATAGCCATTGTTTTTATGCTGTTAGTAAAGAAGAGTAAGGCAGTGGTGGTGCTATGCTTTGGTCAGAAACTATGTTGAGTATTGGAAAGGAGGTTGTTAGTAAGGAGCTAGCCTGAGACCTGAGAGTGAATGCATCTCTCTAGTAATTTGGAGAGTGGAGAGAGAAAATAGCTATGGGGCATTAATTGGTTAGTTCTGTGGAGGGGCCGCCTTTGTGGAGGGGAATTATATGTGATACTTTCCATAGTGTGGGAACGTAACTTTCTGACAGAGATCGGTTAATCAAGATGCATACTGGGTAGGCTAGAGCATTAGCTGCGATTTGTAGGTATTCACTTGGGAGGTTGTCTGCTGCTAATTTGGTGGGCTTAAGTTTAGTTAAGAGTATTTTATGTTGGAGGTAGGAACAGGCGAAAAAGAGAAGACAGTGGGGAGATTACTAGTTGAAGGTGTGGGTTGGAGTTGAGGGGGGCTGTGTTGTCTAGCTAGTGATAGTATGGTTTATGTGAAGTGTGTGCTGAATGAGGTAGCAATATTTTCGGAGGAGTGAGGGATGTTAGGAGGAGGGGTACTGACTTTACCTGGGTGGAGGATGGAGTTTATGGAGGACCAGAATTGTTTGGGGTTGTGTTGGGAAGAGTCTAGGGCAGACTGGTAGTACTGGAATTTGTCCTGTTTTATTAGCTTTTTGACTCTATTGTGTAGTTCTAGGAATTTCTGTCTAGTTGAGGGGTCTTGGTTTTGTGCCAGTGCTCCCAGGCTTTATCCCTGTTTTTCATTTCTGACATAGTGGTTTTCTGTAGCCATGGGGAGGATTGTGCTTTAGTTCTGGAAAGTCTTAATGGGGCGTGGTAATTAAGGATGCTCAGGAAGGTAGTATTAAAAAATTCAACTGCGTCATCAAGACTGAGGTACATTAGAGGATGCCAGTTACATTCTTTGAGGGATGAGATGAATGTGAGTGGGTTAAAGTTTAGTTTTTTATGTATTTGCCGGTAGATGACAGGTTTAACTTGGTATAGGTGCTTTTTGAGTAGGAATGTTGGGGAGTGATTACTGAGGCTATCCGATAAGCAGCCTGCTATATATGACTGGGGGCTCTTACTGACTAGTATCCAGTCCGGGGTAGTGTGCTTGGTTTGGTTTTTAGGGTTCCTAGACTGAACAATTCCCAGGGTTGGGAAATATGCTCACCCTGTGCTTGTGCCATCTCACAGGTAATTTATATAATTAATAGGGATTGTATGGGGTTCGGGGTGCTTTTTCCCTATGAAAAATATATTGTTCATGTTTTTAAACTTAAATTTGCATATGCTAAGGTTGTTTTTCAGTGCAGTTGTAGTCGTGGGCTGATGAAGGTGTTTTTGACATTATTTTTGTCAATGTTTAGTGTGTCAGCATTGGGTATATTCGATACACACACACACACACACACACACACACACACACACACACACACACACACACACACACACACACACACACACACACACACACACACACACACACACACACACCCCTACTTCTCTTCAGATGACAAAAATAAATAAACTCAATCCATGTAAAACAATGCCTGAGTTTCTTTAATGATGTTGTTGTTATTGTTGTTGTGTCTTTCGGCTTTTCCCGTTAGGGGTCGCCACAGCAGAAATCCAGTCCGCTAATGATTGGTAGTTGATTTTTACGTGCCGAGTTGCCAGCCCTGACGCACAACCTTCAATGAAGGTACGCCCATTCACACATGTCTCCACACAGAAGACACTCTAGCTGAGAATCGAACTGGACAGCGTCTTACTGTGAGTTTCTTTAATGTAATGCACTAAAAGGAAATTGACTTTTACCCCATGTTTGCTTGTCTCGGTACGGAGATAATTACTTTGGGAAGTGAAAAAAGTGGCACCAGAACAATTTTTTTTCTTTCGACACATAGATTTTTATTCTGTGACCTGCTGCAGTCATTTTTCAGCAGATTGTCCATGTACATTTATTCTCTCTCTTGAAATTCCTAGTAATCAATGGGGTTTTATTATTTCAGAAGCCCTTTTTCTACACGCAGGAGACAATCAGTGATTGGGCATTTGAAAAGGTGGCGACCCTACATTTTCGTCTGTAATCCATCTTTCTGCACTTTCTCTGTGCTACATTAATGAGCATAAGGACTACCTAAACACTATATTGACCAGAGGGGCATAAAGGGGTTAAAAGTTCATTATTTTTTTTTTTATTATTTTTTTAAGTTTGCCCCACTGTAACTTTGCAGCAGCTGTGAAAAGGAATTTTCCTATTGTATATCACAGCCCAGTATGGACACAGAAATATCATTAAATGAATATTGGTAGATTTAAACTTTAGCACTTACAGAATTATCTAGACTTAGGCTCCCAAGTGCAGATTTGAAATTCAGTTATTAGATATGTATACTGATTATTTGTGAGTGAGCAGACACCTAATTTGACTGACATGAAAGTAATCGACATAGTTGTTTTTTGTAGGGGTAGAACCCAACCAATTCTTCTGAATGACTGTTAACCTAGGGTCACCCCATATCAATACGTTGGCAGTATCTATGGGTGTCAATCATTTCTACATCAGGCTAATACCATGTCTTCCAAATCTATGTTTAGCATTTTGTGTTGTGCCATTAAGATCACCCTTCAGCTTTCATCTGCCCAGTTAGTGTAGCTCTGTTACTAAAGTTTTCTATACTTGCATTACTTAACGTACCCTTGGCTTTTACTGTAACCAAATGTTACTCCATATGCAAAGAATTCTAGTTCATCTCTATATCTGATTTCCTTCATGGCAACAAATAAGTTGGATTGCCTCTTGTCATCACTCCTACCCAGGAACAAAGTCTGGTTGCAGAAATGACAGATTCAGCTAAAAAAACATGCAAAGCCATCAGATATCAGCGTATTACATGCTGCTTTTAAAACAAAACAATGAATGTAAGCTTAGAAAGAATGACAAACAGATCACCAGTTGATTTATTAACTATCAAACTGCTAGTTCTCAAAGTGAACGGTTATGCTATTGTAGAGTGTGTTGGAAAGTTTAAGTAAATATTCTTTTAGTTAACTAAACAGTTTCTTAAACTCTCATTAACTACAAAGAAACATTTAAAAAATAATTGTTTCATCTGATATGACGGGTTTGAACAATAATCCATGACTGTGTGTAAGTATATCAGGATTTACCCATGACTGATGTTGTTTGATCACAAGGGCAAAACTGAATTCCTGTAACAAGCTTTAAGTGACTATATATTTATCTAGATGTCTGCAGTTGTGTGAATTGTAGAACAGAAAGTTTCTTTTCTTGTCATGCTGTTCCATCCCACTTTACTCTGCTGAAATCATTTGAACGTTTTTTTCTTCATATACCTAACTTTACATTCACCTACACAGATTGCTGGTTAGAGTGGGTTGGCAGGCTTACTTACGTGAATCAATGATAGCTTCACTTACAGAAAGGCATCTGTTTAAAGTAAAAGCAACACAGTTTGTTTTTCTTTCGTAAAAAATAATGTCATTCTAATCACCAGTCTAATCAACATTTTTACTGTCGCATTCTTTTTAAGGGTTTTCCATAAAAGTACAGAAAACTGATTTATGGTTATTAAAAAATAAACTTTAATTTTTAGAAACAGTTTCAGAAGTAGGAATAAAAACACATGTTGCTGTGAATGAACAACCTTGCCAAAAATGTAAAATTGCATGAAACTGCATCTTTTTCTATGAGTTAGTCAGCCCAACGTCTGAATTTTATCTTATTTTCCAGAAGAAAAACAGAAAATGAGTGTCCATAATAAAAACACAAAAATGTAGGTGGTTAATAGCATGTATGCTAGTAATGGGTCACTAAATATCAACAGAAAATCACATAAAAGTTAACTGCTGATCTTAAACAATTCCATCAGCCATACCTTCCCTTCCCTTGACTACAGTATATATTACTTCTAGTCCGAAACAAAAGTTTGCCATACAGTATAGTGCAGCTGGTGTCTGCTTGTAAAACACCTGGAACCACAGTAATAACTTGTCACCATCATCATGTGGCACCCCAAGCTAAGGAGCTTTGCTTATTCTGTTAACAACTGCATGGGGTACATAGTTCTTTTATGTTTTTCCTATTATTGATTTAACTGTACTGTTATTGATTTTAATCAGTTTGATTTCATACTGGTTTGATTCCTTTTAATAATGTGGATAAGCTGGTTTTACTGTGGATTGCTTCAGCCATCACTGCTGGTTTAGACGTGCGTGGAATTGTTTAGATGTTATGTTTGCTGTTACAAGCCACTGCTTCTAGGCTAATCATAATCATACACATTGTGCTGTTAAAGTTTAGCGTAACATTACTGCTGCCCTGCTGTCATGTGTTCCCTTTTGTAGCTATTGTATTGATGCATTTGAGGTCTCCTTCTAATTGTCTGAATTCTTATCATATTACCTGTAGGGCCTCCTTGAAATTAGCTGCTTCTTCTTGCAATGCACTTTGCTTATCCATACCAGTGATTAACTAAAAGCAGATGTTTAAAGACTCATATGTGCTGTGAGTGTACGGTACTCCTGACTTCTTATGGTACTGTGTTTCAGTTTACATCTCATTAATACCTTATACAGTCACCTCTGTACTGTTTTACAACCTGTCATCCACTCACCCCATATATTATATATATTTTTGTTTGTTTTCTTTAGTTTATTTTATGCATCTCAGGATCTGTCATCTTCTCACTTCTTTTACTACTCTTGTTCCGTTTTAACTGCTACTCATTGGAGACCCAGGCTGTTTAGCTGCATCCTTGGCCAACCTATTAGGACATGGCTTTTTAAGGCAGTTTAGCAACTGCCTCAGGTTTACTGACAACCCACAGATTTTAGCACTTACTGTCTCCAGCTGGATGCTCTTATTTTTCTAAGTTGTAAGTAAGTCTCTCAGTACTAATCATGATGGGTGAACAGTAAATAGCACCATAACAGCACTATATAACTGCCCCAACACTATAACACCACTCCTATATATACTGATGTAGTAAAATACTCTTACTTAAGCCTCTTATGCTTAGACACCATTCTAGCTTACATTAGACTCATTGACAAAGAGTAATACCTCATCCACACCTGCAATGACATGTGCTATTACTATAAGTCACCTAGATTGCAAGACCATACCCCTAAAGTCCTTTAAGTCTGCAATTCATTTCAGAGATGTCTTGGTCATTCGTAAAGTCATTGTCAGACATACAGACATGCCATTCAGTCAAGTGACAAAGGAAATGGTGAAAGCTGACCATCCTCTGCTAAAATTAGTAATGTCGCTAAGGCTTTTACATCTCTACACTGTTTCAAATAAAATGATGACACTGTAGTTACGAACATATGGGGTAAATGATCTTAAGAATTCCATCCTGGAGCAGATGCAGAAAGATAAGAGTTGAATTGTGAATTCATGTCTCCAAAGAAAGCAAGACCCGGGAATTGAGTAGCATTTTAGCCTACCAAGAAATGTGGGCCAGATTCACGAATGGCTACACAACATGCTGCTACTGTGTGCACATTGCACCACCATGCACACATTATAGCACTCTATATTGTCTTCATTAAATGGCTCTACATGAAAGGTAAACAGCAGAGTATATTACTTAAAGCATAACTAGATGAAGTAGATGCTAATTAACCAATCCAAAAATGACAGAGCTATTCAAGAAGCTATAAAGCAATCATGCACACTTAGTGTAGCCCTATGCCATGAACTTCAAAACCTATGTTATGGGCTGCTGATGCTTTCTTGCACATGTTTGTGCAACATGCTCAAATCTATGCTGCTGCAGCTGCAGATAGACCTCAGCCAAGGAAAAGAAGGGTGTTCAAATCCCATTTAACATATAATGGACTGCATGATATTGAAATATTAGAGTGATACAGGGTGGATAGGGAAACATTCCAAGACCTTTCCTACCTCTGACACCCCCACGTCAGACCCAGGGAAACCAAGGAGAACATATACCAGTGGAAACTAAGGTATATGTAGCATTAAGGATATTAGCTACTGGTACATTGCAGAAAGCCACAGCGGCTATACTAGGGGTATCACAGGCCTTAGCCTCCAGAGAACTTCACCACCAATGTCTCAATGCTATGCTAGAACATGCAAGTGAGTACATCTATTTTCCCTGCACCTCAGAGGAGAGAGCAAGAACAATGCAGGAAGTTTATGCTGTAGCACACTTCCTTGAAGTTTTGGGGGACATAGACTGCACTCACATAGAAGTAAAACTCCAAACTGGTGAATAAGAAAGACATACATCATTAGGAAGGGGTTCCACTCAGTCAGCTACCAGGTTGCCTGTAATGCCTAAGGGGTCATCCTCAATGTATGTGCTGGCAATCCTGGCAGTTATCATGACTCACACATATGGCACACCTCACAGGTTTACACAAGGTTTGTTAGGGGCAATGTTCCACAAAGCCATTCTCTGAGGGATGCAAGTTATGCAATGGAATCATGGCTCATGACATCCATCAGAAATGCAAACACCCCCACTGAAGAAATATGCAACAATGCCCATACTCAAACTTGAAAAATCATAGAGCATGTGTTTGGCATGCTGAAATCATGACTCTAATGTCTAGACACATCACAGGATGCCCTGCAGTATGATCCAGCACCTGCACAAAATTACTCACAGTCTGTGCCATGTTGCACAATATCATCTTTTGGAAACAGCTGCAAGTGACAGCAAGGCCAGGAACATACATTCCTGGACCACAATCAGGGCCGGTACCTGCAGTGCATACAGGTGAGGATTCTATGGGAGAACTTCCAGCTGCAGAGGTAGCCAGCAGATGTAGGCATGTACAATATGCCTTTTCCCTGGCTAAGAGGCAAAGGATAACCCACACTCGCTACCTAAGGAATACACATAACAACCTAAGTGCATACAAATAGTAAAACTGATGTCCACTACCTTTAGTTCCCCATATAATGGCTGTGTACTGATAACATCAGACAGAGACAGCCCTAAAGGACATGAATTGCACCCACAGTAATGTCAAAGTAATTGTGAAACCTGTAGTATAAAAACAAACGTGTAAGAAGATAAAATTAATTTATATACCTGCTTACTGGTACTCATAAATGTACTCGAGCAGAACCTGTGTCAGGTGTCCAGCAATGGAATTAATAGCTTATATTACTGATATGTGCAATATGCATTTTACCCATTAACCAGTATCTGGCTGGTCACCTACCCACTGTATATAAACCAGTCAACAGGCCAATTATATCAATAGTTTCACAAGCAGAGTAATAGGCAGGACTCCAATATCATGGACTTGAATGCATGACTTACAAAAGTAACTGAAATAATCATTCAGAAAAGTGTATGTACACAATATTCCAAATTTTCTTCTGTAATACATATGTATTAAATCAACTTTGAGAGAAAGACTCACTTAGCTATCCACTCTGTACATCAGATATATATGCAGTCTTAAGTCAGAACCAAATAAACAAAGGGCAGGGCGCAGTCTTCATCAATTGCACAGAGTGGGGGAGGCAGGAGACCCAGGCTGTCACCAAAGTCGTGAGTGTGTGCAAGTAAGAAACACAGACATTCATTAAAGTATAACATTTCTCAGAGCCAGTAACAGGAGCTGTATCTCAGTCAACATTAAGGTCTACTTAGTTTGCATGTGTGTGTCAGTATGAGCTATTTTTTGTGAAATGTGTGTCTGTCTGCATGAACACAATCAAGCTCTGTGCTTGTACTACATCCTAGCATGTCAGACAGGTGTGAGCTGTACAGGGTAGAGTTGCCAGTTCAATGTCATCACTCCTGACTTTGAGAACTGCCTCTACCAGTAGTTGCACTGCCACTTCCACATCCTTGGTTCAAAGTGTGGGTGCTATCTGAACGTAAGTGATGTCTGCTGGATGAGCTCTCTTCATGACTATGGTCAGGACCATGAAACTGTGACAGTGTGAACACCACAAACACCGATGGAGTAGTGGAAGTAGTGCCACTATGGCAGTGAGAGCTGACACAGCCACCTCAGTGAACACCCGAGAATGGTGTGGCTCTGCAGACATCCAGATGTTGACCCTCCCCTGCAGATGTTCCATTGCATACACTGCTGATCCAATGTGTCACTCATTCTATTCAAGGAGTCACCCAAAAGGTTAAGGCAGTCACACATTTCAGAATGTGCCATCTTTGGCAGCCCTCCTGTGTGACACTACGCCCTCACAATGATGATGAGCAGACTCAACCAAACTGCCCCAATCAGCTATGTCACCCTCAACCTGTGCTCTATGTGAGCGCTCAGTAGAAAGGGTATGTTAAGGCGTATTGACTGTGTCAGATAAAAAGCCAGGAGATGCGTGAACCACAACCTCAGCATCAGATTAAAACTCTGCTCCCCTCCCTGACTGTGCCTCTGTATTTTCACCATCATCATCAGTGTCTGTCGACATTCTGACAAAAGGTAGTATGAGTTCTACCCTGCCACCATCAGCATCACCTGTGATAGTAAGCAACAAACACAAGTGAGACAAATAGGGACTAGAAATTATCCAAACTGTGTTCTAAAAACTCATGTTAATTTCAGATACTGAAGAAATACAATGATTACTCTCTCCTCAGACCTGCATCTAACTAATGGGTATTACATAGCAAAGAAAGTTTGTGCTTAACATGTGCAGGTGGTCTTTCAGATGGTAATTCTGTTGTCCTTGGAAAAAAAGGATGTCAGTAGAAAGAAGGCAAATAAGCATCACATGCAAATGACACAAGGACTGAGAGAAATGCCTGTCTGCCCTTTAAGAAATATCTCAGAATCTGACTGCCCAGTCTCCCCCCATCTCTGTTGGACTGTGTGTCTTCTAAGCAACATGATTCCATGTGTTTGGATATATCAGAAGTATACAAGTATTAGCTTATAAAGATGTCAAGAAAGGCAGGTAGTGCCTTACATATAGCATACCTGGAAGTTATTCTGGGGACACACTTGGCCCATCGTCCACATCAGCACTAAATTCAACAAGTCTGCGTGAACCCTCTGTTGAGCTGTCAGGATCTCTGACAGTGGATATGATCTCCTCAGTTTCAGTGAGTGGTGGTTCTGTAGCAGGACCTCCCCTCATAGCAATCTGTTCATGTACAACTGCAGCTGCCATCTTGCAGGCCACTGTAATCATATCAGTGGCACAGTGGTGCACCAGGTTATAGTTTCTGGCATGGCTACCCATTGCATTTATTTCAGCAACCACCTGATGCCATATACCTTTTCTGGCAGATATCTCACCTCTACCTCTGTCAAGCAGGAAGGATCCATGGAAGAGTAAGTCTTCAATAATGATCTCATTCTCTGCACCACTGAATGGTGGCTTGCATGGAACAGATAGCCTGGGTGTCATAATCCTGTAGAACATGAAACAGAAAAAAGACAAAACGCATTTGTAGCACATAAAAATTATTCTCCTCAAATAAAATCTCACACCCATTGTAAAGAAAAAAGAATTGAAAACACAATGCTCGCTTAGGACTACACACATGTTAAGGGAGCCTCCCCCACAACAATATAACATTTCTGTGACAAGAACAGCAGTTGTGTAACTGATTATTGGATGTCAGTATTATCAATTAATAGGCAAAGATTCAAAGTAGAAAAGCCAAACCATTTTCATTGCTTTCTCCACTGCTGTTGAGGTTACCCCAGGTCATCTGTGAAACCTAATACCTCTGTTTGTTAGCTACATATGTACAACCCCTTGAAATTGATTATACTTGTCTATACTAACTGGTGAAATTCCAAGAGCATATGGTACCACAATAACGTGACATAGCCATACCATACCTGGACTATGCCTACAGATAAAAACATTCTATTGCATATTGAAATACATTCCAAATAAGAAAATGTAAACAGTTTATGAAGACTGCAAACATACCTTAGGAAAAATGTTGTTATTTGTGGAAAATTCTCCTCCAAACAAATATCTGTAATGGTCTGTCTGTATCAAAACAGTCTGCTCTCCTTCAAGTTCTCTAGCTACATGATTACCATATATAGTGTAGATTTAGCCTTTGAGTACTGGAAAAATACAAATATGGTGTGAAATTATTAGTATTCCTGAGTTCCAAAATTCCCACTTGGTGTAGGGAGGTAAATATAGTGTAATGAGCTTCACAATTGCATGCACATTCCCTAGGACTGCAGGGAGAATCAATAACAATTGTTAGCTGCTAATGGCCTGCAAGTGTTAAAGATTACTGTGCGTACAGCAGCAAGCAATTTTCAGGAGACTCTTCTCTCTGAAGTGGGTGTGTCATGGACTCCATGTCAAGATTTAAGAAAAAGTATGGAAGTACCTTGAGACAGCTACGAGAAGAACATTAATAACAACGATATTCTTTTGATCATAACACACTCTCCTTCCTCTGATTAAAATTGTTCTGCATTATCAATCAGCTATATTACACATTGAAACAAAGATGCAAAGGAGTGTAATGACATTGAATTTATGTTAGTTAAGTTGAAGAAAGTGGGGATTGCTCAGAAAATAAAGAGAAAAAACAGCTGCAATGTTGCCAACCTTATATTAATATGGTATGGGCTAATATTAGCCCAAATATATTGTCCATATCACATTCGTCTATACATGTTCAAGCAAATGAAAAAGGAATATTTTCTGATCTATCTTCTGGTGACCCGTAATCTGATGGTATGTTAAGTCAGATCTCTGTGGAATGTAAATTTTCTGATTCCTACTCTATGCTTGAGTCGGTGGTGAAGAGGAATAAAAAAACACAACTGAATGTCTGTTGTTATTGGACTGAATTGAGGGTTCAAATCCAGATAATGTGTTGTTTGGGGGCATTAATGCACATTTCCTGAGTATATTATCAAGTTATAACACAGACAAAGTAAGAAAATATCCCACCTCCTATGTTCATTACTATTGCAGGCTGGCTGCTAGTATTTATGTTTTTTTTTTGTATTCATCCTTTGTGTGCATTTTGGCAAAGCACACTTCCAGCTAGCAGTATTTTGTAGCAGTGAATGAAACTCCACTACCCACAGAACAGACTGAGAAATTTAATTTGGAATGCCATCATTAGTGCATTTTAGAGTGGCAGAAGTGTGCTTTGATAAGTACTCTGAGCAGCAGAAAGTGAAGAACTTCTACATCTCTCCTAAGTGTAACTGTAGTACAAGGTGTAAATGCAATGAGTTTAAAGAAACAAGACAGATGATGCAGGGTTTGAATCATGCTTGTAGATATTTTTTGTTTAAACTTGATATAGAATAATTGTAGAATAATAAAATGTTGTATATGAAATGCATAGGCTAAAGTATGTGATAAATATTCTATATCTTACCTGTACTTCATGCCATTTGATGTTACAAACGTATTGTAGTTGTACAGTTAACTGTTGTCATTATTAATAATAAAAGTAGTTAGGGATATTGTATCATATGACAAGTTGTAAAGTATTATAACAGCAAAGGATTTACATGAGTGATGTAGTCAGCTCTGTCAAATATGCTGTATAAACTCATAGGATCATAAAATCATAGGAGGCTACTAGACTAATGGCCCCAGGGCTCTTACAAGCTAGCAAGTTCAACCCATGTTCCCAAGGGTGTCTGGTTCAAGCAGACACTAAAATCAGCACCTATTGCCCCTCTCCAAGGGGGACACAGGTGGAACCTCGGGGATGAATTTCTGGTTACCCATCCAATCGGCCAAATTGCACTTAAATAGACCAACAACGGGCTTTGTTTAATATGAATAGGAAGTTTGTTCTAAAGGTGGGGCAACCTCTGTGAGACAAATCTGTCTCTCCGGCAAGTTCTGTTGATGTCACATACCAGGTTAAGGTCCTTTGAGCGAGTGACCCATGTGCCATTTGACTTGTGAATGTGCAGCATTTTCATCAAAGCTGGGTCAGAGATTGCTCTATATGTAAGGCACAGGCTGCCTCTGAGCAGTCTGTATGAAACAGAGTAAAGTGACAATGATTTCAGTCTGTCCGCATAAGACAGATCTTGAAGACCCTGAATATTCTTTGTAAAGAACCTTTGTGGTCTTTCCAACTGCTGCAGGTGTTTGGAAAGGAACATACCAAAGGGAGTGTTGCTCTCTATTTTTGGCCTGAGGAGGGAAGAGTACAAGAGAGTTATAACCTCTTTTTTTCTGGAGGCAATGTCCTTACTTATGAGATGAGCAATATAAAATGCCCTTCTTACCAATGTGGAGACATGGTGATCAAAGTTAAGGCTGCTGTCAACCTGTGTGCACAGATCTCTCACCACTGACTGTGTGTTTAGGGCAGTGGTAGTTTGCAGAAACATCACCCTTACTGAAGGGGATGATAATGCATTTTTTTGCATTAAGTTTAAGACCATGACTTTGGCACCAGTTATTAGTCTGCATAAGACTTTCTTGCAGGATGTTGACATTGCTAGGGGTTTCAATGATCACTCCAGTTTGCAGTCATCAGCAAACTTCATCAGCCACAGTCCTTTAGTTTTAGCCTGTACTTAGGAGAGGTAGATTCCAAGCAGAAGGGATCCCAGAACCAATCCCTCTGGAACACCACTGGTTACAGGTCTGCTGGAGGAGGTGGAGTCCCCTATTTTGACCACATGAGTTCTCTCAGTGAGCCAGTTTGCAACCCACCTAAAAATATGTGGGTTGATAACAAGCTGGATGACTTTATCAATGATGCCTGAGTGGGGGATTATGTCAAAGGCCTTGGCTAAGTCTAGGTAGGGCATATGCACAGATGTTCCCTCATCTAGGGCTTTAGTGACTGTATCAAAGAAGTCCACCAAGTTTAATAGGCATGATCTCCCCTTGACAAAGCCAAACTGGGTGAGGTCAAGCATTTCGAGATTTTCTATATCTTTGTTAATAAGGTCCATGATGATTAATTCCATGGCCTTGCAGATAAGGCTGGTCAAGCTAATGGGTCCATAGTTCCTGGGATCTATGGATGCACCCCCTTTGTGCAAAGGGATGATGGTAGCTGTTTTCCATTCCACTGGGATAAAGTCAGTCTTTAAATTGTGATTGAAAAGTGTGCTCAGTGGTGATGCTAATTCCTGTTTTAACCCATGTAGAACACAACCTGGGATGTTGTCTGGTCCCATACAGGCTGTGTTTTTGGCCTTGGAGAGAGCATTTAAGACCTGCTCCTCTGAGATACTAGGTGGGGGACAGGTGTGTTGGATGCCTTGGGGTCCCAGAAAAGATTGGCCCTTCACAAACCCAAACTGGGTGGAGTCCAGTGTTTTAAGGTTGCCAATGTCTTTGTTTATAAGTTCCATTATAATACGTTCCATGGCCTTGCAGATCAGGCTCATCAGACTGATGGGGCAGTAGTTCCCAGGATCCAAGGTGGATCCCCCCTTGTGGAGTGGGATAAATGTAGCTGTGCACCACTCAGTGGGCACGAAGCCTGAGGTGAGGGTATGATTAAACATGACACTTAGTTGAGGTGCCAGTTCATTTTGTAGTTCATGTAGTACACAACCCGGGATGTCATCTGGTCCCATGGATGCTGTATTCTTAGCTTTGGAGAGTGTGTGTTTTACCTGTGTGGCCGTTATTACTGGAATTTGGCAATCCTCCAGTATTGAGATGGGCCATTTAGGAGGTGAGAGGGGGGTGAAGCTGGCACCGAATCGATCTGCCAGGATATTGGCAATATCCTTGGGATCAGTATATTTAATGCCATTCTGTTGTAGCTCAGAGCAGATCTGAGCATTGCCAATTAGATTCTTGACATAGTTATAGAATGCCTTGTGGTTGTCTTTGGAATCTTTGGCAATTTTATTTTTGTAACTAGATTTGGTGGATTTTATGAGAGATCTCAGCTTTTTACTGAGGCTGATAAGGGAGTTTTTTGCATCTTGAGATTTTCCTCTTTTTTTGCAACAGTTTTTTCCTTTTGTTGTAAAGTTTGTTTATGGCAGGGGACCACCAGATTGGGTTCCTTTTTTTGGAGTAGAGCATCTTGGTTCTATTTGGGATGGCATGATTCATACATGAGTGGATGTGCTCGCAAAGTGCCTTAGTGTAGGTCTCAGCAGTCGAACTTTCAGTTCCCGTCTGCATGGGTGTCATGAAGTTTGTAACTTAGTCTAGTTGTTGCTAATGGGGGGTCTTATGTCATAGTTACTTCTAGAGAGACTGATTTGTGGTCAGATCCCACTTGGAATGGCCACATGCTGGGGGTGGTGTAGCAGTCCAGGATGTCTGATTCCCTTGTGGGTGTGCCAACCAGCTGGTCCAGGGCTTTGGAGTTAACGAAGTCCAGGAACCTTGAGCAAGTGAGCTCGAACATGTATAGTTTACCCACTCTATGGATGGGTAATTAAAGTCACCCAAAACCAGGGTGTTTGGTTGTATCATGATTGACTCAAGTATATCCAAGTAGGCTGAGTGGATGCCCTGATTCATAGAGGGGGTCCTATAGCTGGCAATGACCTGAAGAGGGGTATTACCTACAGTCAAATGCACCTGAAGTAATTCAAGAGAATTGTGCTGTTTAACCAATTTAGAGGTGTATTTATCTTTAATGAATATTGATACACTACCTCCTTTAGGTCTCATACTTTCAGTTTGTGGTCTGAATGTGTGGAAGGAAATGTAACCTGGTATAGCTGGGGTGCTATCTGCAGCCTTAAACCTAGTCTAAGTGACTGCACAAATATCTGCATTTGCACACCTCCAGACTGGTTTGCCAGCATGACGCACTGGAATCACTGCATGTGCAACTGATAGTTGGCAAGACACCCATCCAAGTTATAGCCAGCTATAGACCCCCTTCCATGACTCAGGACACCCACTCCTCATACCTGGACCTACTTAACTCCATCAAGGTACCCTCTAACAGCCTGATCACTGGTGACTTCAACTACCCCACCATAGACTGGGTGAACTATTCCTGCACTAATGCACTCACCCAATGATTCCTTGACTTCATCAATTCTAATGCATTATACCAGCTCATCTCACCCCCCCTCCAACTAAGGGAGATAACATTCTGGACTTGGTTCTCACCAACATGGGTTACCGATGCACCACTCCCATAGTATATTCTTCCCTGTGTAGATCAGATCATCGGTCTGTCTCATTCAAAGTTTCTATCACACCCAAAACCTGCCACCCAGCCATAACCAGGCTAAAAAACTTCTCACAAACTGAATACACTCTCCAAAGGGAGTGTATCAGTAACTTCACACCACCGCCCCTCAGAGGATGCAGACAACTATGCTGAACAGTATGCCAATGCAGTATACAAGCACCTGTACAACTGCATGGACTCGGCCATATCCAACAGAACTAAAACCTGCTCCTCAAGGAAACACAAACCTGTTTGGTGGACATTCTCTCCAACAGGCTTTACAACAAAAGGAAGAAACTGTTGTCCAAGAGTAAAAAGGAACATATTCCAAATTGGAAACTCTCCCCCTCATCCTCAACAAGCAAATTAGACCACTAGTGAAAACCTCCAATGCCAATTATGAATTGAAACTAGCCTCCGAAACAAAGGAAAACACAAAGCCTTCTTCAGCTACGTCAGGAACTACCATGGCAAAGCCCAGGTTTGTTCCGAATTAGTACTTAACAATATCATTTACACTGTCGACTTAGCCAAACTACTAGCAGATAGGTTCCATGCAAACTTCATCCCTCCCCATTCCCCCAAAGGCCCATTCCACATCCCTGATACATGTCCTGCACCTCACATCTCCATAGATCAAGTGTTAAAGGCCCTATCCAAGGCAAGAACACAGCTTCCATGGGACCTGATAGTATCCCAGGCGCTATTCTGCACCATCTCCAGCAACAACTAGCTTTGCCATTGAGCACCCTATTCAACCACAGCCTAAGGACAGGCTTCATCCCAGCAGAGTGGAGAACTGCTATTGTCATCCCCTTGCACAAAGGTGGTGCCACTACTGACCCTGTAAACTATCGCCCCACTAGCTTAACAAGTCTGATCTGTAAAGCCATGGAGTGTATTATTATGGATCTCATAAACAAGGACATAGGCAATCTCCAAGCATTTGACCCCACCCAGTTCGGATTCGTCAAGGGCAGATCTTGCCTGTTGAACTTTGCTGACTTCCTTGAAACTGTCACCAAAAATCTGGATGAGGGAAAGACATTACATACAGTTTACCTTGACTTGGACAAGGGCTTTGATACAATCCCCCACTCGGAAATCATCAAAAAGCTAACGCACCTTGGCATAAATCCCTAGTTCATCAGATGAGTGGCCAACAGCCTCAACAACAAGGTCAAAATAGGTGCCTCCACCTCCGACAGCAGACCTGTCACTAGTGGTGTTTCACAGTGATCTGTCCTGGGACCCCTACTGTTTGACATCTTCTTTTCAGAGGTCCAGGCAAAGACAAAATGCCTGTGGCTGACCAAGTTTGTGGATGACTGTAAGTTGCATGCTATTATTGACTCCCCAAATGATGTTAACATGCTTTAAGAGGGTCTCACAGCCAAAGTCATGGCCTTAAGTTAAATGCAAAAAATGTATTATCATACCATTCAGCAAAAACATGGCCCCTACTGATTACCACATCAACGGCATTCCCCTAACCACACAACCCGTGGTGACTGACCTGGGTACTCAGGTTGACAACAATCTCACATTCAACCATCATGTAGCAGCAGTAGTCAGAAAACCCTTCTTTTTGGTTCATCTCATAAGTAAAGGGATTGCATCCAGAAAAGAAAAGGTTATTACCTCTCTGTACTCCTCTCTCATTAGGCCAACAATTGAGTATAACAACCCATCTGGTATGTACCTCTCCAAACACCTGCACCAACTGGAAAGGCCACAGAAATACCTCACAAAGAGAATCCATGGCCTCCAACGCCTGTCCTATGTGGACAGGTTCAGATTGCTCAGAGATGATCTGTGTCTTGCCTACAAGGCAATATTGGACCCTGCCGTACTAGAGATGCTCCATATCCATAAGTCTAACTCCTCGTGCATTACCCATTCAAAAGGCCTAAATCTAATATGCAATCTCAACAAAACCTGCTGGAAAGACAGGTTTGTTTCTCAGAAGCTGCCCCATCCCTGGAATAGACTTCCCCTACATGTCAAACAGA
This sequence comes from Protopterus annectens, assembly GCF_019279795.1. Lineage (NCBI taxonomy): Eukaryota > Metazoa > Chordata > Ceratodontiformes > Protopteridae > Protopterus > Protopterus annectens. Next base: position 933,187,947 of record NC_056747.1, on the reverse strand, counting down.
GTACCTTGCTGTCCCTGTCCCTGTTCAAGCACAACCTTGATGAGTGGATGGGAAACCACAGATTTGTCCCAGGGGTCAAATCTGTGTCCCTCACTGACAGAGGCAATAGGTGCTGACCATACATCTTAACCTCTTAGAGCAAGAAATCTGGAAAAACCCATAAATAAAAGTGGGACAAAGGCTCAAAAATAGGGACAGTTTCTAAATATTGCTCCTACAAACCTAGAAAGTTAATAGAATAACATGTTTTGCATTAGCATGAATATTCTGAAAGGTATGAAGTCTAAAACTCAAATGTCTGTTATTAATTTCTAGCTTCAATCTTTAATGATTTGCCACTAATTTCCCAGAAAACTACAAATTTATGAAAAAGGGACCAAAAATATGAGGCAAAAATCTGTACAGTTGGGAGGTGTGGTGCTGACTGAGGTTTCTTTTTTGGGGATAAACTCGTGGGTAGGCTTGTAAGGGCCCCACGGCCATTAGCCTAGTAACTTCCTATGATGTTCCAGAGTAAGGACTGCTTCTAGTGAGTGCAGTTTCCAGTTTAGACTCCTAGCATTTAGCAGCATAATCTTAAGGTGATTTTTAGAGGGTATTATTATGTCAGGAATTTTGTTGTTGTGACTTTGCCTAAAAAAGGCACTACAGGGATGGCAAGAACTTCAGTCAGTAACTAAAATCCCCGGGGGTGACAAATGAAGACCATCTCTGGCAAAGCATTGAGTCTGTCAACTATGCCATCCTGGGCTGACAGATACTGGGCCCCCTTTGAATGACACCAGAAACTAAGCCAATTGTTGAAATTAATCATTTTTGTTTGTATTGAGATATCATCCTAGGTGAAGGTAAAATGCTGCTTAAGGCTAGAGACATACCTGCCTGAGACACATAATGTAAGAGCTCAGTCATGTCTCTCTTCATATAGTGCAGTGAGGAATGTCTCATGTCATTCACACCAACATGGACTATGACAGAGTCATAACAGTACCTGTTGTTGAGAAACTTGAATGAGTGTGTGATGTGGTGGCTCCTGGTACCTGACAGTCAGCTGACTGTGACCTTCTCCTTATCCAGCCTGGTGAGAGGGACATCTGTGTGTCTCACAATTGAGTCACCTATGACTAAGATGTTTTTTTTTGTGTTATGCCTTAGGGGCTTGACTGGTAAGACACTGGCGTGTGATATATTGTGTGTACTATGTTCTGCAGAGGATGTATTATATGAAGCGTGCTTGTGTTTGTGTTTGGGAGGTCTCTGATGTTTAGGTAAGCATCTTGTAAGGACCTCTGTATATGTAGGTTTATGTGTTGTTGGTCTGGTAGGTGCAGGAGGTGAGGTGTGCATGCTGACAACCTGCTTAGCATCAGATGCACCTCTCACATAATGAATTTGTGTGGACTAGAATAATAATTCATCATGACAGAAAGAAGTAATTGTTAGTGGAACAATTCTATGTGCTGTGCCAAGCCTGTCCTCCCATCATTGTCTGTATGTCCCCTTTCTGAGGCATTGATACTAAATAATATGCTGAGGATGCATAGCCTACATGGTCCTTGTAATGCATGAATCAGATGTAAAAATGATGCATGTTTCTTACTTATAACTGTTGATGAATGCAACTACGTCATGTTTGTCTTTTTTTTATTTTAAACTATTTTTTTTTCTTTCCCATTTGCGCATTGGCCTGCAGAGTGCAGACAGTATTCAACGCTGACAGGAAAAAAATGATAAATATAATTTCAGTTGCCATTAGAGCCATTAGTGCAAACAGTCCTACTAACATTGTGTGGCTCTAAGCACTCCAAATTGCACTGAGTGAATGAAGTGCACTTATTTCCTGCCTGCTTTGTCACACAAACTGTAAATGTACTGACTTTATCCAATTATTAGTGTTGATCTGGGGTTCTAATACCCACTCCCACTACTTTTGATAATGGTATTAACTGGACGTATTTACAAATAGTTTGCAATATGAATTACACACACTAACTGTGTGTGTGACAAATGCTGAATATACCACCTATACTCCTTGTGACCTGTTGTTAGTACTGTTTTGTAGTGGAAAAATATCTGTAATTCTTACCTTTGGCAACAGACAATACATGATGAGACAAATATTTTATAAAGTATAATAGCAGATAATTTATAAATTTAGCCAGTCATGTGGTGTAACACAAATTATGATGTGTCAAGGCAATCTTGCAAGTATTTGTCAACCTTCATTTTTAAGAACCTTGCAACTTCATATGTTATTTTATGTATTTTATGTCCTTTTGCAGTGCTGAGCAGCATGTAAACAGGCTCACCTGCTTATGGAAAAAAGTGACAAATTTAATTTTGGGAGCCTTCAGTAGCACAAACAGGCTTAGCAGGGATGCATGGCCATCAGCTCTCTGGATAGTACTGAGTGGAGAATTTCTATATGCTGCCTTAATGTCTTTGTGGCACAGGGTGTAAGTACAATAACTTAAGATACAACATACAGAAATTCTCACTAATGCTAGCATTCCTAGTTTTCTACCTAGTTGTTGTTGTTGTTGGTCTTTCGGCTTGGGTCGCACAGCGGAACTCCGGTCCGCTAATGATTGGCAGTAGATTTTCACAAATGCTGAGGTGCCAGCTCGACGTCCAACCTTCAACGAAGGCACGCCCATTTACACATGTCTTTCGAATGTCCACCCAACCATGGGGAGGACATGCAGACTCCACACAGAAGGCACTCCCCGCACTCCAGCCGAGAATCGAATGGGAGAACCTCTTGCTGTGAGGCAACAGCGCTATTGCTGCACCACCGCAGATTTTTCTAGTTTTCTACCTAGTATATGTCATTAATGATTTATATATAAAGCACAGCTGATTGTGAGTGAAATTGCTTAAACATGATAATGAAGATATTTTATTTAAGATGCAATGAAATATGTATTTATTGTTTATTTATTTATTTATTTATTTATTTTACATTTGTTTACCAGGAAAGTCCAACTGGGCATGGATACCATTTTCAGCAGAGGCCCGGGGAGAAAACCTCCACAATGATTAGTACAGCTAATGCAGTAAATACAATACACATGTTAATAAAGTACAGTACAGAGTCAAAAAATTAATAAAGTACTGTTTCAAGGCCAGAAAAGGAGAAAAAAGTAAATATACAATAAGGATCACAGTATGTTACAATAAATACAGTTGAAAGGACATTTTGTTCAGTCATTTGGTTACAGCCATCAGTGGCTAGTGCAGTAAACACACATTGATTGAGTATAGAAAGGAGTTGTTGCAAGCTTTCATAGAGGGTTAAGGTATGATATGATAAATACTGACTTTTACATGGGAATGCAGTCAAAGGGCTTCTGAAAATCATACACATACAGTCTTCTCTAAATATATATCTCCATGCATACTGAAAACAGAAAGGTGCCCACAAATTATCACATAGGTGGTAATCCATTAAGTACGGAAGAAGTAATTAGAGATTTGGGGACCAACGTAGATAGTAATCTCTCCTTTGATAATCACGTTGCCAAAGTGGTTAGAAGACCTTCTGTATAGCCCACCTTATCACGAAAGGGTTCGCATCTAGATCAAGAGAGGTCATTGTGCCCCTCTACTCGTCACTCATCAGGCCCATAATTGAATACAATGCCCCTTTTGGGATGTACCTTACCCGACACCTGCAGCAACTAGAGAGACCTCAAAAGTACCTCACCAAGAGGATCATGGGCTACAAACAGATGTCCTATGCAGCTCGACTAAAGAAACTCCAGCTCTACTCAGTTGCTTACCGCCTATTCAGAGGCGATCTATGCCTGACGTACAAAGCCATGCCAAACCCAGAATTAATGGACATGCTCCACCTCAAAAAATCCAAGTCCCTTAGAGCTACACGCTCCAGGGACTTAAACCTCAGCACAAACATAAATAGGACATGCTGGAGGGACAGATTCATTTCCCAGAGGCTCCCCTCACTCTGGAATAGAATCCCAATTCATGTTAGACATAGCTCCTCGCTGACCCTCTTCAAGCGAAATCTGGACGCGTGGATGGGAAATCGCAAATTCACCCCTGGGATCTCTTCTGTGTCCCTGCTAGACAGAGGCACAGTAAACTAATCTTAAAAGGTACCTTCTTTGACCTACTTTACAGAGGCACAGTAGGCTAATCTAATAGGGAGGCGGAAGCCAAATACACTCTGGCTAGGCTTATAAATGCCCTAGGGCAGATAGCCCAGTATGAACCTATGAACCTATCTATAATGTCTATGCTTGAAAGTTTTCCTATGGCACTGAGAAATAATAACCTTGATTTAAATATATGCATTCCTTACACCAGCGGTTCCCAACCACCGGATCGCGAACCAGTACCAGGCCATGGAGCATTTGTTAATGGGCCATCAGGTAAGTAAGTGAATGCCTGTATGAGAGTGTTTATGTGTCTGTCTGCGTGCATGAGTGAGTGAATTAATGCATGAAAGCAAAAGGATCTGTGTGTGTGTGTGTGTGTGTGTGTGTGTGTGTGTGTGTGTGTGTGTGTGTGTGTGTGTGTGTGTGTGTGTGTGAGATCGGGAGAGAGAGAGAGTGATGTGTGAATAAATGCAAGTATGAATGAGGATGTGACTGTGTGTGTGTTTGGTCAGGAGAGAGTAAGAGTGATGTGTGAGTGAATGCAGGCATGAATGAGGGAGTGACTGTGTGTGACGAAAGGTACACAAACCTCATTGCTGCTGCTGCCAGCGATCACTCTCACTCTTCACTATCACTCTTTCTCCCTTGCTCTCTCTGTCTCTCACACACACACACACACACACACACACACACACACACACACACACACACACACACACACACACACACACACACAGACCATACCTCTCAACCTCTTAGTAGTGCAAAAAATCTGGACAAAGCCTAACAGAATGGGGGGACAAATAGGGACAGATTTTAAATATTGCTCTTATAACTATAGAAAGTTGCTAGAATAACAGGATTTGTCTTATCATGCATTTTTCTGAAGGATATGAGGTCTGAAATACAAATGTATGTCATTATTTAGTGACTTCAGTCCTCAGATCATCCCAGTGATTTGCCAGAAAAATCACAAAAGTTATGAGGAACAGACCAAAACTCAGAGGGAAAAAATCTGGGCATTCTGCAAAAATCTTTACATTTGAGAGGTATGAATACCTCACAGCCTCTTACTTAGAACAAGAAATCTGGACAAAGCCAAAAATAATGGGGGGGGCAAAGGCCCAAAATAGGGACCCGTTTAAATACTGCTCTTACAAATGTTGAAAGTTGATAGAAATACAGGTTTTGCATTAGCATGAATATTCTGAAGGGTATGAAGTATGAAACTCAACGTCTGTCATTATTTTCTGACTTCAGGCTCAATGATCTGCCAGTGATTTGCCAGAAAACAACAATTTTATGCGAAAAAGACCAAAAATATGAGGCAAAAATCTGGACATTCTGTGAAAATCTGTACAGTTGAGAGGTATGCTGGACAGAGCCAAATAATAGGGACAGATTTTAAATATTGTTCTTATAAACATAAAATCAGTAAGGCTGCCATTAGGTTTACTTACCACTCAACCATAGTAGATCAGTTTTATGCTGTTAAGCAGAATGTACACTTTTTTTTGGCAATTATTGCCAATTGTCATTCTATTGTACTTTGAAGCTTTTCTCCTTGGATCTGGCCTCCTCATTAAACAAATGTCAAATAAATAAATAAATAAATTAGTAAATATCTACTTTATTATGCGAACCGCGAGATGGCCGGTCCATGGAAAATTGTCTTACATTGATACCGGTCCTTGGTGCAGAAAAGGTTGGTGACCACTGCCTTACCTAATAGGTTTGATTCCCAAGGGGTACCATCAAATTTTTAAAGTGTGTAAGTGCAAAAAACTAATGTGCCAACTCATACTATTTAGCTTTCCGAAGATCAATGCCATTAAGCCTTTCATTGTTGATCATTAGAATAATTGGCTACACATGACAAATCTCACTGCCATGTTTCTCACCCTTATTATTTTTGATAACTTCCCTGCCTCTTTGTCTAGCAATGTATCACTCTGTTTTTCATTGTGGAAATATAGCTTCTTTGCCAACTGACTGTTAAATGCGAGAGCTAAATTTGATGCTAATTCAGACATAAAGTTGTTGCTTGACTTCTGCAGACATTCCAGTTGATGGTGATGAGGGTTCTAAATATAGAGTACAAAGGTGGGGTGTTGAGGAGTCCATGATATTTGTGCCATGCCTAGTGAAGTGCTACAGCTGTAGGCTGCTGTAGCAAACTATAATGGGCCTCAGTATAAGGCTAAGGCTTGGAATAGCATAGCCAAGGCTGTCTCCACTGTGACTGGCATTCCACGCACACTGGGGAGCATTGTCATCTCCACTACAGTTACCTGAAATGGCATAAGCAGGATCGACTTAGCCAATGGGAGGATGAGTTTAGAAATGCTGACACCCATCAGTCATGTAAGTATACCGATCCATCAACAGTCAATGACATGGAATAGAGTAGACATCCAAGACTGGTACGCATTATGCTTTCATGTCACTTCTCTGTTTTACAGCTGCAGAAGATATTGCAGTGAACAGAGGGCACACCAAAAGAATTTAAATTACCTCAGAGAGGCAAGGAGTACGTATGCATCAGGACAGACTGTAAGACTAATAACTATTGTAATCCTATAGATCAGTAGCAACTTCAGCATGCATACCTTAGCTGTAACAGCAGGCATGCATGCTTTCTCATATAGCTCTTGGTTATTGCATTAGGCAAAGATTGCACTGGAATTATAGAATGTGGGTTCAATACCCACAAGTAAAATACAGATTCTACTTCAACATCTATTATTTTTACAATGTTAAATATGGTAATAACTGGCATTAATTCATTTTAGGTAACATGCAGTACTATCTTGGAAAGCATCTAAGCAGTATGGTCATTGTCAAATAAATACTTGCATTTATCATATCATAGCAGTTTAATTGATTAATGGTACAACACAGTACTGCCTTCCCAACATATCTGGATGTGGCAAAGGTGTACAGACTGGATAATCATAAAAGTGTATTTATTGTAATAATGAAGTTATATGACATGTCTTTGATCTAATTCTCTCTTTTTTTGTCTTGCCCCAACACTCATCTGTCTCTTTCTCTCTTTTTTATATATTTTTTGTAGGGGGAGGGTTCAATGACTTAATATTGTTCTGTTCTCATAAACTTCTGCTTAAAATTGCAGTTCAGTATAGAGAAGAAGACCAACCACTACTGATCAGCTTGTCAATCCTCCACAGGTTGCAGTACTGACACCTAGAACCTCAGGTCAAAAACTGTCACTACTGCCTCCACAACCCTTGCCCTACCTGCTCCATCTGTAAGGTAGGTCTACCATGGCTGCTGGTGCAGTTGTACCCTCTGGAAGAAGTAGTTGTAGTAGTAATGGAGGTGGTGATTTTGTCACCCAGTAAGACAAGGCTAGTACAGGATATTCTAAAAGGGGCCTCGGTGCCTGAAATGGCCATGTGGAGAAGTTGCTTCAGCATATTGCAAAGATGATGTCACATCAAGCACTGACACAGGGAACTGAAGCAGGAGACAGTGATGACAGTTTTGAGGGTGAGGACTAGATTCTCATTGTTTTCATGCTTGACTTAGGTGCACCTTCAATGTTCCCTACCTATCCCCATTAATGCTGCCCCCAGCCTTTTGTATCCATCACCATACTTGTCTGTCTTGTATGTCCTGTGTGTCTGCAACTGCTTCCTCACCTATCCTACTTACCTGACCCTTTCCATTTCTAAACCCCTTCTGCAACATTCCTCTTGCTTGTAAAATAAGAAAAAGCACATGTCCCACCAAAACAAAATTGCCCCATACATAGATTTCCAATTCACCTATGTGTCTTTTTATCATAATTGATTTGGTCCAATTGGCTCCATAACATTATTCTGTTGTCACCCATTAGTGGTGTGGTGACATTCCAAATTCGGCACATTCTTCTACAGTTTTACAATTATGTTGTGAATAACTGGCTAGCTATGGTTCTCTCTCTCACTTCCCTCCTGCAAATTGCTGTATTCTTTCCTCTGTGTCCTCGCCTCTGCTTACCCCCAGTTTTCACCACTTTCCTATCAACCCCTTTTTCACATGTTTAATTTGACAAAAAGTAGAATCACACATAATACACATGTCCAGACATAGCCCATCAGACAGCCTTCACTTGTTGTCTTCTGCATTTGCACAACTGTTGACTGCCGGTGAATGGCTGTTCATGTCTTATGGCAAAAACTTTTGAGTTTTTGACATCACCTGAAGTAATCCAGTTATCTTTGTACAAAGGTGCTTAAAATGCTGCACTATAGGAATATAGAGTAAAAGCAGAATAAATACCCTCCTTTGCAACAGTTAGTCTACAGTTCTTACACTGATGGATGCAATAACCTACAAGTTTGTTTGTGGAATGCTAAGCCATCTTGAGACAAGTGACTTATGGTTTTTTTTATCACAGCATCAAGGGTCAAATTCCAGATGTATACCACATTATTTCTTATTGGGATGTTATAGATCTATGATATGTTAAATTACATACAGCTTATGTTATGGCTAATTATAACCTTTCATTTGCATATTTTGAATACTATGTAAAATATGCATTGGAAAAGAAATCCACCCCCCTAAGGCAGAATTATGAAATCACCCTTATTCCACACGTCTTAATAGTGATTTTCCTCTCCTACCCCTTCTTGATCCACATAGCCATCAGCTAATGATACAGGGCTTGACAGATTAATAATGAGGACACACCATGAACATGTTTATTAATGTCTCATAACACCGAACCTGGATATGTCTCTGCCCATTTCTCTGTATTTTCACTCCTTTTTACTGTTGACTAATCATTAGGGTGACAGATATAAAGTTCATGTTATGGCATTTTCATGTTGTCAGTAATTGCTTCAGTAGGTTATCACTGCCCCTTCAATTGTGTGATTTTTACATGTGTGAGGGAGGGCTTCCTTTGTGGTGTGTTGCGATAATGATCAGCTCTATACACGACTTTTCATCTTGTCAAGAGTTCTAATTCAACAGTAGTTGAAACTCTTACTGCCTGTGTTTGTAAGTCTCTTTCATGTGTATGGGTTGCCTATGCATCTCTCTACCACCCTTTTGTTTCATCAGTTGTACTACTCAGCATTTTCACAAGGTCTAGCAATGAAAAGTCTATTATGTGATGCTAAATGGCAGTTCAAGTGTTATAGAAACATGTTGTCATTTTATGCTTTAGCAAGTAATGGGATGGTGAGCTTAGCACAAATGACCACTGACTTGATGTAATAAGCTGTAATACAGTTACTGTTCCATATGTATCAAACTGCTGGATATCACATAAAGTGTAAGGCAGTGATATAGCTCTAATGAGTAGTGTGCTGCCTACTGAATGCTTTTCTGAACATGTTGTCAGTGTCTCTTAGAAAATGTGATTAAACATTGTTAATGCATGATCTCCTCTGTGTTGAGCTGTGATAATCCACATCTTTGTAAAGTTTTTGTTTCTACTGATAAAAGTTCAAATCCCGAAATATGTTATAAGGTAAAGTAATTTTTCTAACAATTAATATTATTTGTGCAAGTGTGTGCTACATCATTTAGAAACCAAACACCATCCTCATTTTGCCATCATGTTACAGTTTCCTACACCTTCTTCAAGTACATGCATATGGATATATTGGTTAATGTCACTCCTCCGCCTTCTCTATCCCTATATCAGTCACTTCATGTTACAGAGCAGGACACATTCTGAAGGAGGACAGTCCTAATACAAACACACAATAAAGATGTTGAGAAATTTGCAATAACATTAACTTTTCTGTGTCTCTCCATCTCTCTGTATCTCATCACATCTTCTGTCTCATCCCATTCTACGTTAATATATTTCTTAGTCTTATGGATGAAATGTTCATCTTACGTGATTTGGTTACAGACCTTACTGTGAGGAAGCATAATGACCATACTTCACAAGACATCCTACCCTACACTTATATATATATATATATATATATATATATATATATATATATATATATATATATAGTTGCAATCATGACACATTAAATGTTAACATAAAACCGATCTCTTTTACATGTAATCAGAATCAGCGCTGTTTCTCTGCTCCTTATTTATACACAGGTTGACAGGGAACACCACTGACCACTGCTAATTCCCTGTCTACGTTCAATACTTCACAATATAATTGCACATGCACTAATACTTTGCCAGCATCCACGCCAATGAGCTTCTCAACACTGCCCTTTAGGAAGAGATATTGAGCACATATAACTATTATTATTGGATGGTAACAATTCATTACATGGAAATGAATGATTCTACTCACAGACCTCAGTGAACTTTGAGTGGGCACATCAGTCTGTAGTTATGTCTGCACTGTAGCACTTAACTTGCAATTGCTATACAACCACATGCAGCACAGGTACATGTACTTCATCATTACTTAGCCCTAATGATATACAACCACAAGGGCCTTGGCACACATACCTCATCATTACTTAGTCCTAATTATATACAATCACACAGCCTTGGCACACATACTTCATCATTACTTAGTTGTTCTGCATTGGAAAATGTTAGACTGTTTTGTCTTGACATGGCACATTGCACATTGCACATGAGCAGATACCATTGCTAAAAACAGTAGCATTAATGAATACTACTGTTTTTAGCAGATACCATTGCTAAAAACAGTAGCATTCATTAATGCTTGCATACCATCATCATAACCTGATAAGCCATGAATACATCACTGTCCATCATGTGTTTCACAAATGTATGTATCTGTCTGTCTGTGTGCATGTGCATCATCTACTCAACATCATGTAAAACAGGTATATGTCAAAGTTGTGCAATATACATTAATGATAGCATAACTGAAATACAACAGAAATACATATTTAGCATTGATCAGCAGATTGCATATACTCCTTCATATTCTCAAACATGTCTTTTCTCAAAAACTTCAACCACGCAATATCTCACCTGACACCAAATGAGATCTTAATCCTTTGTACACTGCACTCTAACATAGTAGAAGTCAGACTTCTGCAGTGGCACTGGCTTTAATTACTTTGTCCTCTAGCTTCTGTAATTAAATAGGTAGAGTTGTCAGCTTGTGTATTTGTGTATGTATGAGGACTTGTGTATAGGGTGTGGCAAGCATGATCCTATGTACTGTTAGCTTCTCTCAACTTGCAGCAGCCTCACCTTCTCTGCAACACCATGATGATGTCATCCTCTATAAAGTGCACTGTAACCAAGTAGAAAACAGACTTATGTGGTGGTGCTTGCATTAAGTACTGTTTCCTATAACTTGTATAAATGGATGAGTAGGAAGTTCTAATCCCACAGCTGTATACTTTTGTGTGTGCATGTATGAGGCAATGTGTATAGATTGTGGTAAGCATGAGCCTACATACTGTTGGCCCCCCTCAACTAGCAGTCAGGAGACAATTCTATACTGGAAGGTGAGTCCACATTAATGTGAGACCCTTCTCACAATCTCATTTTCTCTGCAGCAACCCAATGATGTCATCCTCTATAAAGTGTACTCAAGTGGACAGTAGTCTCTCCTTTGATAATCACATCACCACAGTAGTCAGAAAATCCTTCTACATTGCATACCTCATCATAAAAAGCTTTCTCATTCAGGAAAAAAGAGGTCATTGTTCCCCTCTACTCATCACTCATTAGACCCATTATAGAGTACAATGTCCCATTTGGTATGTACCTCACAAGACATCTACAGCTGGAAAGACTGCAGAAATACCTCACAAAGAGGATTACCAGCCTCAAACAGATTCCCTACACAGACCATCTCAAAAAACTCCAGCTTTACTCTGTCGCATATCGTCTACTCAGAGGCGATCTCTGCCTAACATACAAAGCTATGTCAAGCCCAGAGCTGTTGGACATGCTCCACTTAAAGAAATCCCAATCCCTCCAAGCTACATAGTCTAGGGACCTAAACCCTGTCACCACAATAAACAGAACATGCTGGAGGGATAGATTACTGTCCCAGATCTTCCCATACTCTGGAACAAACTACCTATTTATATCAAACAAAGCTCTCATTAGCACTCTTCAGGAAAAATCTTGATGATTGGATGGGAGATAGGAAATTCACCCCGGGGATCACTTCAGTGGCTCTGCTTGACAGGGGCACAGGAAAATAATGTTCTTGAGTGGCAAAAGCCAGGGTACCATTTGGCTAGACTTATATAGGCCCTAGGGCCTATAGCCTAGTACCTATCTATGAACCTATGAACCTATGAACACAGTGGATATCAGACTTCTACAGTGGCAAGTATGTTAAATAATGTGCCTTCTAGCTTATGTAACTACATAGGTAGGGTGCTCTAATCTTACAATAGTTAAGTTGTACATGTGAGTGTGATGGTGGGACCATAGCATTAATGGAGGATTAATTCAACAGCTGTGCTCATTTGACTCCCACTAAGGCAAGGCATTTACCTAACAAGCTGAATTCCACCTCCCCTTTTTCATCTGTTTACAAACATTTCCTGCCTGTGACACACTAATGGAGTAATCCTTTCAAAGATGCACTGTCACACTCTTAATGTCAGAAGTCTCCTCTGGCATGTGTGTATAATACACATGTATGTAAATTGTCTGAGTAGATTGGTAGGAAGTTCAGAAACAGCAGTGAGAACCTCATGAGTATTAATGTGTGTGTGAATGTAAATATATACGTGCTTGTCTTACTTGCATTTGTAATGCTAGCATTGAGAAACCTATCTGGAAGACATTTTAACACACACATCTCCTTTGCAAGACACAGCTGATGTCATCCCTTCAAAAATGCACTCTGGCTCACATGAAGTCAGACTTCTCCTGTGGTGCATGCATATAATACACTTGCATGTAGACTGTGTGACTACCTAGGTAGGGACTTTGAATATACAGCTGTCTGTCTTCTGAGTGTGTGTTTCTTACTCTTACTGTGAACACCAGGCTTCAAAAACATATATGATATATAACCCACAGTGTGCTTGTGCTGTGCGACCACTTTTAGCAGAAACATCAATGTAGTATACAATAGTGATGTCATCCATTTAAATGTGCAATTCAAACAGTTGTAAAAAAAATCTTTGAGTGGCGCTTGTGTTTTAGTAAACCTTCTGTAGCTTGTGCCGTTAGGTATATATAGTTCAAACCCTGACATTGCTGCTTACACTCAGTGTACATGTTGTTACCCACACGTGCTATGTAAGGGTGCATATCTTGTTTCTTCTTATACAATTTCATTCTAAGTTTCATTATGAAACACTGCATTGAAGACTGTCATTTGCTTAGATTTTCCTTCCATAACAGTTGTAGTAAGACACCTTCTCAGGAATGAGGACATGAAACCATGTAATGTATGCTGCTATCTTACAAGTCATGTGTTCTGATAGAGGATTATATCCACATTGTACATAATCATTGTTCTACCATCACAGTGACAACAGCATACCTTTCAACCTCTTAGTGCAAAAAATCTGGAGAAAGCCTTACATAATGGGGGCAATGTTCAATTCTAGCACAGGGAAATATTTATTGTGAATGCACTGACATCACACAACAACCATTACATCACATCAATATTTCCCATTGGTATGATCCATGAACACATACAGATGTATGTTTTGATTTCATGGCAGTATAACATTTGCACTGCCAATGTCATGGTGAGAGTGCTCCTGTAGCACATGCATTGAGTGGTGCATTGTACTCATAGATTGCACTTCATTTATTGTGTGGTATGTGTACAAAAGTACAGAGAAAGATTGCTTTACTAAGTACACGTGATACTGGACTGATTGCATTTGTGCACACTTGGGCAGAGTCAAATAATTGCCATCAATCTGACATGGTGATGTGACATTCATTATCAATATCCTTTCTAAATTCACACATTAATTTCAGTTGTTTTGTGACAATATTCATTGCTATCTCCAGTGGCAGATGCAGACATTGCATGGCTCTGTGGAATAAATTGCATCATAACATGGTGTTTGCATCTGTTGTTATTTTTCTTCCCAATTACTATGTCAGGCAGGAGTGCCTTAGGCAAGTATATTATGTATGGCACAGTAAAGCCACACGCACCTACTTAGGGGATCCATAACCATTAGCATGGAAGTACAGAATTCACATCAAGGGTGTTCCTCTTGATACATGTGTTATGCCTATTTATGGGGAGGACATAGTCCATACACAATTCAGTGGTAACATTGATGGCATGGTTTTCATTCTTTCAAGAGGGGATTGTAGCTTGTGAGCCATTCTGTGTCTGATGTGGAGGGTTCGTCATCAGACACTGGCGTTTTCTTATGGCTTTATAACTTCCATTTCTAGTTCTTATTTGGTGTCGACCATTTTTATGGGGAATTTATCGTTTTTGGGATTAGAGGACCTGTTTTTGATCATCGGCTTCTGGATATATACTTGTGCTTAAGTTTTTGCACATGGATGTCATTCAACAACACTACATTTTCATACTAGAATTTCCAGCATTTATATACCTCTTTTTTATGGTCGGAAGTACTTGACATGGAGCTTTGGATATACTAATTATTCACATTGGGCCTTTTTTTCTCTACTCAACATATGGCGTTCATATATGGGTCAACTAATTCGTGACAGTACATCAAGGGTTGGCGCGACAGCATCTCTTTGAAGCAGTCATTGGATTATTCTCTATTTGGACAGTATACATCATATATCAGGTACTGTTTTTCTGTTTTTTGACAACTAAATACAGTTAGTGCGACAGCGTTTCTTCGAGGCAGCCATTGGATTATGTTTAAATTGGACAGTTTATATCATCCATCAGGTACTGTTTGTCTGTTTTTTTGACAACTTAATGCGGTTGGCGCTTTAGCTCTTTTTCAAGCTGCCATTGGTTTCTATTCCATTTTGGACTATTGACATGTCCTTTCAGGTACCATTTTTTGTATAAACTTGAGGCTGCAATACGTTTCCTTTTTTGTCACAGACTTTATAACATCTATATTTGGAAGATTGTGCTGACGGATTTTCTTTTTGCTTACCAACACTTGGGTCCAATGGGGCCTTGAAATTTATATTGGGAATGATACTGTTTGGTAATCAACATATGACATTTGCTGGTAATCACGGAATCGCTGAACTGTTATTTATGGACACTTGTGCTTGATATATGAATGTATACATTATAGTCATAGCAATCTAGTGTATTTTTTCCCTTATCTTAGGGATACGCCTAAACAGTTTGTTTATACTACACTGTTATTGAACAAGAAATTCATGTCTGATGTTTTTGACACTCCAATATAGCTTATTCTGTTTGTTCATTTTTCTAATTTAATATTTATGTTATACACGTGTATCAGCTATTTTTTTGTCACCTAGTGGATATTTTACAAGTGTATAATTCCTTTCTAGACAGGAACTAGCCTAACTGTTTTGACCTTATTTGTTCATGTATGGGAAGGTATCAGTTAAGCCACACGCACCTACTTAGGGGATCCATAACCATTAGCATGGAAGTACAGAATTCACATCAAGGGTGTTCCTCTTGATACATGTGTTATGCCTATTTATGGGGAGGACATAGTCCATACACAATTCAGTGGTAACATTGATGGCATAGTTTTCATTCTTTCAAGAGGGGATTGTAGCTTGTGAGCCATTCTTCTTTTCCAGCATGTCATATTGAAGAACTGCAGGCTATGCAGATATGCCCTAATGTATGTACCAGCCTTGCTAACTGTCAACTCTGCATATTAATGACATTTGTATCACAAATACTCCCCTCTAGTCAAATGTTATTTTGTGCAACTCTCACATGCTATACTAGTATGTCAGTTTTTAGATCACTATATTTGCTAAGGAAATGGGAACACCAATAATTATAATGGCATACATATTGCATAATTTTGTTGCAAAATTGTCTTTGAGACATATGCACATTTACAGAAGTTATCTTTGTACAGTTTCAGCATTTACCCTCCCTGTACCTTACTTCTATGTTTAGAATTGTGATTTGTGTGCACACTGTTGTCAGCACCCTTTCCCTACCTGGTGTAACTTCCATTGAAGTTGCCCTTGCTGTTTACTCTCCCCTTTTCTTTACTTCTGGAGAGCTATGTTTTAATTGTGTGCAAATTGTCCTCAGCACACTTTCTCTACATTGTAGTTGCCTTGTCTTACATTCGCAGCTATCCTAATTGTTTGCTGTGTGTATGCTTGTGCTACTCAGCAAGTTTTTGTAATCACCAGCACTGTTACTGGTCATGAAAACATGCTTGTATTCATGTAAGTGAGATGAGCAGCATGCATATGCAAATTCCACTGCTTCATACAAAAGCTACATGATTGTTAATGAATCCTAGGGTGTATCCAAACTAATTAGCTTTAACAACTGACTAGTAAACTGGAGACATTCAAAGGGGATTCAGTATGTGCCTTCATGGAATGAAATGATCAACAGACGCTCCTGCTTTGCCAGTGACAGCCTGCATATCACAACATGCAGCTTTCCCAATACTGGCTAAAATCTCTTCTCTATCACAAAGTTCACCTGACAGACATCCTGATATAGCAAATTCCAGTCTGAATAATATTAATGTAGTGTTGCAGAATGCCAGAAGCTAAACAACAAAATGTCTGAACCTGAGTCTATCCTTACTATTGAAGACATTAGCATTAGTGTAATTCCAGAAACATGGTTACAGTATAGTGATAGCAATTCCTGTGTCCCAGTGTTCAGTACCTGTCATGCATTCACATCCACTAACAACTGCAGCAAAGTATCCATATTTATTGAAAATCAAGCCAGTCTGGTGGCACTCCTACTTCCACAAACTTTACACCAAAAAGAAGCTCATAGCCACCAAAAGAGAGTTCTACTTCATCATTGTAAAGGGTTTTAAAGCTGGCAAGTACAACTCATAAGCTTGCCATTAAGAAATATAAAGCTGACTATAAACTTAGGGTTGCAATCAATTCAAAATACAACTATAAGGTATTTAACTATATTGGGAAAGCTTGAAGTAACTAAAAGGTCCGTACTGAATTTATCTCAAATGGTACCTCTTTATCTCACCCCAAAAACAGTGCCAATATTCTTGTACACAATTTCATTCAGCTTTATCCCACCAGCCCTTCACATCCTTCCTCACACCTTCCCTCCCAAAGTCACTCATGACCACATTGAACACTAAAAATACTTGTTTTTTGGGTCCTAACAATTTCCCCTGATGTCATTTGAGAAAGTGCTAAATTTCATATAGCAAACCTTGTACATCACTTCTTCAAAATCAGTGGAAAATGGCTGTTGTGTTGCCTTTGCATAAGACTAGTACCTCTAATAACCCTGGAAATTATGGCTTATTACTATCACTGGTGTTTATGGAACGTATTATTGCTGAACTCATAAATAATGATATACATGACTTTACATACTTAGATACACACTGGTTTGCCTTCAGGAAAAACAGACCACGTCTGCTCACCCTAGATGAGTTCTTTGAAAGGGTAACAGAGACTATGGATAAAGGGTATAAAGTCCACAGTGCCAATCTAGACCTAGTCAAGGCCTTCATTGCTACACTATCCCTCATGGTAGCCTAAGGACAAGCCATCCCATATCAACATTCCGACAGGAAAAGTAGCAGTTTAAAACAAAGGCTATGCTGTAAATAAATTAATACTGTTAAAAAACTAGCTAAAAATAATAAGAAGCATATGTTTCCTTGTTATAACTGTTATAATTGCAACCATAACTTAAAATGTACAGAAATTGTGCACCATGTTAGTAATAGGAAATTTGATTGTTTTGCCACATGTAATTCAGACAATGTAGTCTATTTAGTTACTTTCTTAACCTATCCTGCTTTTTATGTTGGTGAATGTAGCAGGAAATTGAAAAAGAATAACAGAACACTTGTCTGATATTAGAAGGGACGCTTTAACTAATTTTCTCAGTAAGCACTTTTTAGACAATGGCTCTCAGCATACTTTAAATATTTAGGATGATTCAAAAGTTATTACCCAATATAAGATGAGGATTTAATCAATAAAGTTGAAATTGCTAAATATAACTGGATTTTATGGTTAGATGCAGATAGGACTCCTTGGTTCAATACTGCTATAAGCATTAAGATTATTTTGAAGAGTAAAAAATGAGGGTATAAAAAGATTTTATAGGTGAGGCTATAATGTAATGCCTCATAGGAATTATTTTAGGTATTTACATTTATTGATATTATTTTTAATGATAGTTTAAATAATTATTTTATTAGACAAGAGGTGCCACTTTATGTGTATGTTTGACAATGGTATTATTAATTAATTGTGAAAGACTTTAATGTGTTTAAAAAAATGACTGGTTGTTGTGTCATGTGATTTGTATAAATTAAGTGAATGTAATTGTTTTTTTTTATTTACACTGAAGAAGGGATTCTCCCAAAAGTCTTCTGTGTTTTAATCGTTTTGATTAAATTTATATATATTTCTGTGGCGTCGTTAATCTGGCTTTTTTTATAAGTTCTTTGAAAGGTTAACAGAGACTATGGATAAAGGGTATAAAGGCCACAGTGCCAGTCTAGACCTAGCCAAGGCTTTCATTGCTGCGTTATCCCTCATGCTAAGCTGTGGACAAACCCTCCCATATCAACATTCTGTAAACATTCTTACCAATCTAACCTATTTTCCCTAAAATTCTTTAAATACTTGGAGTCACCTCTTCCACCATACACCGTATTTAAAAAGTTGCCTTTCTTCCTCCTACTTATACCTCATATTTGCTTTTAGAGATACCTTATCGATAGTTACTTTCCATACAAAATAGGACATTTATACTGATTCCCATATCTGTCCACAATTTTTTATACTACCATCCCATTCCCTTTATCCTCATGTTCACATGCAGCCAAATAAAAAAATATCCAGGACATTTTCATAGAATTCTCTCTCACCTTCAAAGCTATACAAATTTACATCGCGTTCTACCGTCTTTTTCCTTATCATATCCATGAGAGTCACTGCTTTAGATATTTTCTTTTCCCCTTGCTTAACAGTTTCTCTTAGTGATACATATGTTATTGCAAATATGTTTGAATAATCTAATGTACATTTAAAAGATGCCAAATGCACTACAAGTCTAAGTACCCTCGGGGTCTATATTGCAACATTGAATGCTTAAAACATCGAATGATGTTAGATCGACACATTTTCAGCGAAAGCCGAAAATGTCGAATCCAAAGAACAGCGATTTCTTTCCTAAGGAAAGAAATTGCTGTTCCAACCCCCGCAAAAAAAAAAAAAACACAGTATACACTTCCAAACACATACACACATACCCAATCCTAATTATACCCCCCCAAAAAAACCAGTAAGCAACTAAATACACATATGCACATAACCCAAACATACATTTAACAGAAAAAAAAACAGTAAACATTTTAAACCATATGCACTTACCTTAACCCGCACCCTAACCCTAAGGTCAGTAACTCTTGCACATTTACATAAACAGCTCCTAATTCTACCCCCCCAAAACAAAAGTAAACAACTGAAAACACATACACATGTAACTCAACCATACATTTAACTCTAAATATAAAACAGTAAACACTTTCATACATATGTAGTTACCTTAACCCGCACCCTAACCCTAAGGTCAATAACTCTTGCACATTTACATAAACAGCTCCTAATTCTACCCCCCCCAAAACAAAAGTAAACAACTGAAAACACATACACATGTAACTCAACCATGCATTTAACTCAAAATATAAAACAGTAAACACTTTCATACATATGTAGTTACCTTAACCCACATCCTAACCCTAAGGTCAGTAACTGTTGCACAATCACACTCGGGAGCTATAAGGGGCTTCCCAGGGAAAGAATTGGCCGAACAGCCGCTTCGCTGTTTTGCCTGTTCGCTTTACATGTGTCGACGAAAACGCATTCGACATAATGGGTTTTTGATGTACTCATAGGAACCCTACCCTTAGACCACCTTTCTTTCCTTATTATAAATAACCCCTCTTTTCACAGGGTTTGATCATTATTCTCAAAAAGGCAAGCATTTATTGCACAGACTGCTTTTCATAGCATTCTTTTACACAGTCTAGAGTCCATTAGTAATTTAATATTCCTGTTGTAAATCTCACTATGACATCTTCTTAAAGGACAGACTCAACATTTTCCATAACTTCATAACCTCCATTCTTTATTTTTTCATTGTCTTCTCCCCCTGCCGATCTAATCTTTTATATTTACAAAGTGTATCTTTAATGTCCTAATCCTTGTTTCACTAACATACACTCCTATTTTCACCTTTCCCTTACTCCTTTACCTTTAGCCTTATTTATAATCAAATCAGGGACTCAAAGCTGGTTTCCGTCTTCTGAAATATTTTCTTTATCCAAATCCTATTTTTTACCAACAAAATCAAATCATGAACAAATAAGGATTCAGGAGGTTTAAACCCTTCTAGTAGCTCTGTACTTGTCTGTTCTAACTTCAGTCCATGTCTCTGTATTATAGCATTCATTAGCAATGGAAAAATAATTACACTCATCAGGTACCTCTGCTGTAATCCTTTGTTCACTGAAATTCCTCTGCTTAACTACTCATTCACATTAACCTAATTTTTTGTGTTGTTATATCTTAAATACAACAATTGAATTACCCTTTTCTGTTTTCTACATTCTCGTAATATACCCTATAACTGTTCATTATTAACATTGCCAAGAGCTTTTGTAAAATATTAAATCATTACTCTCCTGAGATCATTCTCCTTTATTATGGCATCTGACACCTCTTTTGTCATGAATTATATCTCTCTCACCTCCTTTGCAACGATACTTTATACTCCATGTCCAATGATATCCTTAATATCTTTCAAAATCTTTGAAAGTGTGCTGGTATTATCTTTTTTTTTCTTTCTTTTTCATCCATCCCCTTATGAAATTTCTGTGGAATGCCATCCCCAGAACCACTGTAATATCAACTTTATTTAATACATTTTTTAATTATGGATACAACATTCCACCCTACATCTTCCATTACATCAAGGTCATACAATGTCTCTATGTACCTCCTCACAACTTCTTTAATAGTACATTTTCATCCAACATGTTTGTCATCAAAATGTCTTCCTCTCACTTTCTTTGCCAAAAAAAACTTAACCTATTCTACTTCCCCTTTAAGTACTATTTCTGTTGTCTAATCACACCTTTTATTTTTTCTCTATCATTCTTATCTAATTATTCCTCCTATTCTAAAAATATATATATCCTGTCTTTGTTCTGCTTGCTCAAAGTCCTCAATAACATTTTTTTATGAATCCAGCCTTTTTGCATCACTCCTTTCTTCACCTTTAAATAATCCCCTTTTCCCATAACTAATAAATGATCTCATATCTATCTGAATGAACCATCATTCTCTTTCCAAATATCAAGCTAAATATAAACATATATTTAAGTATTGAGTTCTATATTCCATGATAAATAAAACAGTACTTACTATAGAACTCCAGTCTTCATCCTTGTACCCCTGAAACTCATCTGATCAGCTGATCCTTCCTCTTCCTCAGCAGGTTATTATGCCTGTAGTATACTTGTCCCATTTGCTGCCACTGATGGCCCATGCTAACTTCCACAGGTATGAGTCATGCAGCAGGTAAAGGTATATTTTTGACTCCTTTTCAGACCACCATGGAGAAAGACATATATATGACATGGTCATTGCACATGTGAGAATGAATGATTTGAGACAAACCTCCTTGAATCATATGAAGAGGGACATAATGGAGTTTTCAGAATATGCATCTGAACTTGATGTGAGTCTAGGATTGACCAGTATCCTACCTTCACCAAGTATGATGACACAGTACAAACAAACGATAACCGATAACTGACTTCAGTTTAGTTACTTGATGTCATTCTAATGGGCTCCACTATATATCAGCCTGGGAGGAGACGATCTACATCCCTAGTTGCTTTGCTAGTGATGGTCTGAAACTGTCTCCTAATGACTTCCATATATTGGCCAGGACCTTTTCTTCCCCCATAGTGCCTTTATTAAGCAATGTCAGGCTCCTCAAATTACTACATAGTCAATTAAAATCAAAAATATATAAAGGTGGTACTGCTCAATGCTAGAAGCCTAAACAAGAAACTCCACTCCTTACAGACCTTACAAACTCTTGAAAATATAAATATGGGAGTATGTACTGCAATATTGTTTCAAAACAGTGATAGCACCCCACAGTACAGGATTTCATTGCCTATCACTCTTTCAGTCTCAACACAGAAAATAGTGCTATTGGAGGGGAATTGTCATGGACAATGACCTTGAACACCTTCATAGCCTTTACACAGTAAATAGACCTCTGTGCCATATCATAGTCAACTACTATATGCCCCTACTTCATCTGCAACCCATGAGGTGTATCTAAACAAACTAACATCCCTCCCTATTGAGCCTAACATTATTCTGTTGGGAGTCTCCAACTATCATCCCATTAACTGGAAAGCCTACACCCCCTCAAATAAATGGACACAAAATATTCCTGTACTTCATTAATGTTAAATCTACTGACCAACTGGTTCAAGTTGCAAAAAAAGATTCAAAAATATTGGACCTGGTTTTCACAAGTATTTCTGCCTTATGCTCAACACCTGTAATTACCAAATCACTGGCCATATCTGGCCAGCATTTGGTTGTGCTCACTATGTGACTTACCACAAAACCCTTCTGGCTTTATAGACTAATCTTGGGCAAATCTAATCTGGTTGACTGATGACCTTATGAAATGTAAGTACCCTCTGTCCCTCTATGACCCCACCTCACACACTGCCTCATGTGTGGATAATTCCTATGTCCACCTCAAAGCATGCATTGAGGCATTGTGCCCATTAGACATAAATACAATGCCAAACTCAAGAATAAACCCCTATGATTGAACCCTTGTATAAAC
This sequence comes from Protopterus annectens, assembly GCF_019279795.1. Lineage (NCBI taxonomy): Eukaryota > Metazoa > Chordata > Ceratodontiformes > Protopteridae > Protopterus > Protopterus annectens. Next base: position 933,164,880 of record NC_056747.1, on the reverse strand, counting down.
AAACCATACAGAGGAATAGACTCATAGCCCGTAAAAGCAAATTTAATATTCCATCATCTAGTGATGAACTGAAAATTTCAACAAAAAATCTCAGAAATAATATCAGATCCTCCAAACTAAATATGAATTGAGAATTGCTACCTCTGCTAAAAACAACCACAAGACCTTCTTCAGCTATGTCATAAATGTTAGAGGTAATACCCAGCAATACTCAGAGATAATACATAATAGCAACATTTACTTGTCCCCTGAAGGCATAGGCAACACTCTAGTGGACAAATTCTGCTCCGGCTATACTTCTCTATCTCTCGTTAACTTTCACCAGCTTATTATTACACCCACTCCACCCTTGATCATCTCCAAGCAAGTCCTGAATGCTTTGTCCAAGGCCAAAAACACTTACTCCATGTATCCTGATAATGTGCCAGTCTGGCTTCTTTTGAGCACCAGACAATCCTGTGAGACTTGCTGTTAAGCATATCCATCTTCAGCTTCTTCAATAGTTTTGTGCCACATGAATGGAGAACTGCAGTATTATCCTGTTTCAGAATGGGGGAATCCACTATTGATCTAGGAAACTGTAAACTCATAACCCTCTCCAGCCATATCTGCAAAGCAATTGAATGCATAATTATAGGATCATAGGAAGTTACTAGGCTAATTGCCCTATGGTGCTTACACGCCTAGCCAAGTTATAGCCTTATTTCCACAATCAGCACCTATTGCTCTTGTCCAAGAGGGACACAGGTGGAACCCCCAGGGTGAATTTACAGTTACCCATCCAATCATCCAGACTGTGTTTGAAGAGAGCCAATGAAGTGCTCTGTTTGACATGAAGTGGCAGTCTGTTCAGAAGGTGTGGTAACCTCCGGGAGACAGATCTGTCCCTCCAGCAGGTTCTGTTAATGTCACATACCAGGTTAAGGTCTTTAGAGTGAGTAACCCATGTACTATTTGACTTACGGATATTCAGCATTGTTTGTGTAAGACCCTCTTGTAGAATGTTGACATAATTTAGAGATTCTATGACTGCTCTCAGTTTGCTGTCATCAACAAACTTTGTCAGCCACAGGCCTTTAGTTTTTGCTTGTACTTCGGATAAATAGATTCCAAACAGTTGAGGTCCCAGGAATGATCCCTGTGGAACACCACTGGTTACAGGTCTGCTGTTGGAGGTGGATTCCCCTAATTTGACTAGATGGTTTCTATAAGTGAGCCATTTAGTGACATATCTAATGATATAAGGGTTGATACTTAGCTGGGTGGGTTTGTTGATGATGCCTGAGTGGGGAATAGTGTCAAATGCCTTGGCTAAGTCTAGATAGGCTGTATCCACATATTTCCCCTCATCAAGGGCCTTTGTGACCATCTTGAAGTCCACCAGATTTAACAGGCATGATCTCCCTTTGGAAATCCAAACTTGAGTAGGGCCAAGGGTTTAGAGATTACCCATATCTTTTTTGATAAAGTCCATGATAATTCGTTCCATAGCCTTGAAGATAAGGCTAGTCAGGCTAACAGCTCTATAGTGCCCTGGGTCAATGGAAGCACCACCTTTCTGCAAGGGAATAACAGTGGCGATGTTCCATTCAGCTGAGACGAAGCTGTTGCTTAGACTATGATTGAAAAGAGTACCCAATGGTGTTCCTAATTCTTGTTCAAGACCATGTAGGATGCAGCCTGGGATGTTATCAGGTCCCATGGATGCTGTGTTTTTGGCTTAGAGAGGGTGTTTACAACCTGCTCTTTAGATATACAAGGTAGGAGACAGGTGGTAGTGATGTCATGGGGTACGTGTGGTGGGGACTGGTGAATGAAGTTTTCACAGAACCTGTCCGCCAACAGGTTAGCTATGTCCACAGACTCAGTATATGTGGTATCATTAACTACCAGTTCAGCACAAATCTGGGCCTTTCCTTTTAGGTTACAGATGTAACTAAAGAATGCCTTATGGTAGTCCCTAGTTGAGGAAGCTAATTTGGATTTGTAATTTGCTTTGGAGGACTTCGCAAGAAGTCTTATTTGCTTGTTTAAGCTGAGGAGGGAGTGTTTCCAGTTTAGGGCTTACTCCCTCTTACTCTTAGGCAGCAATTTCTTCCTCTTATTGTAAAGTCTGTTAATGGCAGTTGTCTACCAGGCAGGTTTGCTCTTCCTTGAGGATCTTGTTTTGGTCCTATAAGGTATGCCTTAGTCAATGCAGTTATACAGGTGTTTGGGTAAAACATTGGTGTAGAACTTGGCATAGTTGCCACTTCCATCTGTTGGAGGATGTGCAGTAAAGATATTTATACCATCCTGTAAGAGATTATAATCTGCTTTTGAGAAGTTTTTTAGTTAAATGCTGCTAGGGTGAGTCAGGTGTGATAGTTTCTTCGAATGAGACTGATTTGTTGTCAGACCTCACCAGGGAAGACCTCACAGTGGGGGTATTACAGTGGTCCCCCATACTGGTAAGCACCAGATCCAGGATGTTGGCACCCCTTGTGGGGGTGACAACCAGCTGGTCCAGGGCATTGGAGTTAACAAAGTCAAGGAACCTTTGGGCAAGTGAATTGGAGCACGAGTAATTTACCCAGCCAATGGATGGGTACATAAAATTACCCAAAACCATGGTGTTTGGATGTATCTTGATAGACTCAAGTAGATCCAAATAGGAAGAGTGGGTGTCCTGATTCATGGAGGGGGTCCTGTAGTTAACAATGACTTGAGTAAGTGTTCTACCAACTGTTAATTGCACCTGAAGTATCTCCGGGGTGTCATACTGTTTAAGCAGTCTGGAGGTATATTTATCTTTAATGAATATTGATACACCACCTCCTTTAGTTTTTACACCTTCAGTTTTTGGTCTGAACGTGTGGAAGGCGGTATAACCCAGTATGTCTGGGATGCTCTCCACAGCCTTGAGCCAGGTCTTTGTGACTACACAAATGTCTGCATTGCATCTTCCGAGGTGAGGACAGCTTTCAGTGAGTGCAGTTTCATGTTAAGACTCCTAGGGTAACCTTGAGGTTGTTTTTAGATGGAGTTTTTACATCAGGAATTTTGTCCTTGAGACACTGCCTAAAAAAGGCACTGTGATGGTGGCAAGAGCCTTAGCCAGTAGCCGAAATCTCAGGGGTGACAGATGAAGACAATCTCTGGCAAAACATCGAGGTCTGCCGATCATGTTATCCCAGGCTGACAGATACCGGATCCCATTAGAAAGACAATTATTGAAGTCAATCACATTCTGTTTGTACTGAGGCATCATCCTAGGTGAAGGTAAAATGCTCCTTAAGGCTAGGGGCATGCCTGCCTGAGACACATAGTCTGAGAGCTCAGTCATGTCTCTTTTCATATAGTCCAGAGGGGTACATCTCAAGGCATTCACACCAACATGGACTATGACAGAGTCATAACTGTACCTGTTGTAGAGAGACTTGAGTGCATGCATATCCTGGCATCTGACAGACAGCTGACCTTGATCTTTTCCTTATCCAGCCTGGTGAGAAGGACATCTGTGTGTCTCACAATGGAATCACCTATGATTAATATGTTTGGTTTTGTGTTTTGCCTTATTATGCAACTTATGAACAAAGACATTGGCAGTACACATGTCCTGGATCTAATATAGTTTGCGTTTTTTAAAAGCCGGTTTTTAAAGGCAAATCCTTCCTCCTGAATCTGGTGCACTTCTTTGAAAATGTCACTGATACATAAGACTTAGACACATCAAGTCCCACTGCCTATCTGGAGCTAGCCAAAGCCCTTGATACCATCCCCCATTCTATTATTATCCACAAGCTAATCAAACTATGTTACCAGCTTGATAGAAAGTAGGCTAACTAACAGAACCCCATCTATTAGTGTGTGAGGTACGCTTTCTTTGAAAAGAGTAGTTACCACTGGTATCCTTCAGGGATCAGTCTTGGGACCACTTCTCTTTGGTATTAACTTTTCTAGAAGTCTTTGATGAAGTCAAGGGCCTGGGGCTGGCCAGGTTTGCAGATGACTGCAAAGCTGGAGCTCCCATTAACTCCCCATCTGACTTCCAAATTCTTCATGAGGGACTAGCATGTACCAATACATGATACCTAGACCACAGTCTAAAACTAAATGCCAAGATATGCAGTATTATCTTTTTTGGAAAAACTAGGTACCAATTTACCTAACACATGGGTAATATTCCTTTGAAAGTTGACTCAGCTATTAGAGACACTGTCACTTTCATTGACAAATATCCTTTGATCATCACATATCCGCTGTTTGTTTGTTTGATTGTTTATTAATTCAGGATCAGCTCAGGTGAAATACAAAACATTTCACAACCAAAGAACTACAGAAATGCAATAAACAACTGTATATAAACATTCCAGTAAGCAAGCACAGTGCAAGGTGCAGTCAAGCAGAATGTAATACAAAATGCACACATTAGTTTCTAAAGTGGATCAATCTTCAGTGAATCTTGAGAGAGGAGAGGAGAAGAGACTTGGAAAGGAGATAGGTTAGGTAATATGTCCTGTGTTAAAGCAGGAGTATTTGGCTTGGATGAAGAAGTGATTTTTGAGCTGCATTCCGAATTTGGTATAAGTGTTGATTTTCTTACTGTCAATGGGGAGAGCTTGGCAAAAAGTAGGTGCCTGAGAGGACAAAGCATATACAGTGTTGTGGAGTTTGGTTCTGGGGTAATGAGAAAAGTCCTTAGTAATTCCTTTTACCTAGCCAGACTAATCACCAGGGTTATTTCTTCCAGATCTAAGGATGTTATCAGCCAACCCTAATCCTCCCTCACCAGGCCCATAATAAAGTATAATGGCCCCTTTGGTATCTACTTGTCTAAGCATATAACCCAGCTTGAGAGACTGCAGCATTTCCTCACTTGGATAAACACAGGAATGTCTTCCCTGAGCTATTCAGACCACCTTAAAGTGCTCTTTCTCTTTTCTGTTTCCTGCAGACTCTTGAGAGGTGACCTCTGTCTAGCCTCGAGAGTCTCAAAGGATCAAGTCCTATGCAACCTCCTGCACAGATGCAAAACTATTAACACCCTAAACACCTGCTAAAGGGTTCTTAAATTCCACTGAAACACAAATAGGACCTGGTAGTGATATTACATATCTCAGATAATCCCTCTTTTATTGAATAGACTTTTACTATGCTAGTACTCTATCTTCAGGGAAGACACTACTACTATACTATTCGGGGAAAGTTTGCCAAGGCATCAAGAAACATCACCTACTCTTTTTAATAGGTGACATCAGATCTTTTAAAAGCACCTACACTACCACCATGCCAGGCAGATGGGACCACAGTTTAATGTTTGACCACAGATGTATAACCAGTTCCAAAAACGACTCAGCCAGTAGAATCAAAAACTTTTTTGGATCTACTGGCTGAGTCATTTTTGGGACCACAGTTTAATGTCTCATCTGAAGAGTCACACACTCAAGAGTACAATACTCCCCCTTACACTACACTCTAGTATCAGCTATCTATTTCCCTAATTTGGGAAAAGAACCCACAGCCTTCTACACTAAAGGCAAATATACTACCTGTTACACCACTGACAACTTCCTTTGGAGGTGCTTCCTAACCCTCTCTAAGCATAAACTGGATGAATGGATGGGCAGTTGTACATACACTCGGTGTGGTCCTCAATCCCTCATTGTAAGGGGTCAACACTTGGTATAAATTAATCATGCCAATATGTACCTATGGTTTGAGATATTGTGGCTAGGCTACTAATGGCCCTGCGGATTAACAGCCTAGTATTGACCTTTATCACAACAGCCTGAGAGAGTTAGGTCTGGCCTTAAATAGTCTTAAAATGGATATGTGCTACACACAATGTATAAAATGCTGGTGTGTGACTGAGTCACAGATACATCTCACAAGCATGAACATAGTGCAGCTTGCCCACAGCAACCCAAATGCATTTACACCCATAAGAGAGGATATACATTGACACAATGATGTGATTCATATAGCTCATTTAAATAAGAATTTTTCAAATTAGCCCCAGTTTATGCCAGCCTACCTTAGTCCACTATTTAATGCTTCAATGGGCTCTACACTTTCATGAAATTCCAATAAATGCACAAATGAACTAAAACCATTTATTAAACATCACAGATAACCTTAAAATTATAGGAAAATGTGTTTATCAGTGTACTTTACTGAGGGTTGTTAACATTAGTCTGTTTTTACTGGTAGGACATGACATTTATAATACTTGTCTGATTACTCGGGAAATTCTGGGGGAATGTGTAAGGTGCCACTTCCAGAGCTGTCTACGTGTATCAGGTGATGGTCTCTGGCAATGGGTAATGCCCAGGAGCAGACTACAGGCCACTTTCATTTAATTAAATATTGACATATATGAACTATTATTTTAATTTACTGTGCACCACACACCCCCATAGCAAACACATATACATATATGCATTACTGTTATTGTTCCTTTGGCTTTTCTTGGTTAGGGGTCACCACAGCAAAACTCTGGTCTGCTAATGATTGGCAGTAGATTTTCATGGTGCTGAGGTGTCAGCTCAACACCCAACCTTCAACAAAGGCACACCCATTCACACATGTCTTTTGAGCACCACTCAACCACAGAGAGGACATGCAGACTCCACACAGAAGGCACTCCAGCCAAGAATCAAACAAGAGAACTTCTTGCTGGGAGGCGACAACACTACCGCTGCACCACCGCAGCTGTCATGTGCATTACTGTTATTTTCTTTATTTGTTATTTACCTTTGTTTACTAGGAAAGTCCAGCTGGACACGGAATCACTTTTCAGTGGAAGCCAAGGGAGAAAAGCTCCAAAGTTATGATAATACATGAAACAGAGTCATGAAAACAGAAACAGAAACATCTGTGTCACTCTTTTCATGGAAACATGAACACAAATTCCATATTTGCTTATTGGGCAAAATAGAAAAATGCAGAAGGAGAACAGCAGAATATAAAAGTGAAACCAGTTTTCTAAAGAATGCTAGTTATGTTGTAAGAATGACTGTTAACTAATGTATTTAAAGTGAGCATCATTAATTCCAGTAGAGCTAGAGCAAGCAAGTGTAGGAATAGTTCATAGTGAATATAATTATTTCCAGAATTGTATTATTATGTACAATTTATCTATACAGGAGACTCTATTATTCCAATTCTGTTCTATTGCCTTATATTTTATTCTGTTTCAGCAGAGGATTAGAAAACACAGGCAGTACTGCCAGAAAACTAAAACCCACAACTTAGAGTTAATGTTTCAATGTGCTTGTCATCCTTTATCTTCCTTTTGTGTACATTGGCATGCATGGTGATGTTTCATAAAGCATTATACAAAGGAAGCAGGTGTGATTTTTGTCACTGTATGCCGCTGCAGGTTATAAAATGATGCACCAGCAGGCAACAAGACACAGGAAACACAACTTCAGTCCTGAGGAGAATCGCATCCTCGTAGATGCTCTGAGGATATAGAAAATGTCTTTTTGGTAAAGGGGGACCAAAACATGCAGAGAGAACTAAGAGTTGGAATGAAGTAGTTTCTGACATTTGCACAGTACTGGGGAAGAATCACACTTTGTCACAGTATAAGAAAAAATACAGTGCCATGGTGGGATGTTCCAGGGTAAAAGCAAGACAGAATGTAATTGCTTATATCAGCAATGTTAGTGGACATTCCACTCTCCAACCTTTAATGCCAGATGAGGAGTAATGATTTGGAAGCAGAATAGGATGCTGCTGGAATCATCAGAGGTGGTGTGGATACCAGTTTTGGACCCCTGCAATAAACACAGTCAGGGAGTGTGGAAAGTTAGTGTGCAACTGATTTTAATCCATTGTGCTGAGATCTGTTTGGCATAACTCCTATGTACATATTGCCCTTAAATGTTTGATCATCAGGTATACTATCAGTGTCACGTGTGGCAGAAAGTCTACAGACAATGGTTGGCAAGTGTGGTCATCCTATCTATAAGTATCAGTAATTCTACCTGTCATGTCACATTAACGACATCTTCATATATTTCTTCACAGGGTTAGCACCAGAAGCAATCACATCCTGTGCCTTAACATCAAGGATGATGCTGCAATGTGAATAAAAGATTATTAACTTCAACAATTTGCTTTATTTCTGCTGTCATTCAAAGGGTGTCCAATATATATCAACTTGTAAGACGATGGTAGGTTCATGGGTTCATAGGTGTGTACTAGGTTAATGGCCCTGGAGCCTTTACAAGCCTAGCTCAAAAGAATTGCCCAGGCTCCATGCCACCCGATGTTAGTTCACAGTACCCCTATCCAGTAGGGAAACTGGAGTGATCCCTGGGATGAACTTTCTGTTACCCATCCACTTGTCAAGATTTCTCTTGAAGAGGGTCAGCGAGGTGCTCTGCTTGACATGAATGGGAAGCTTATTCCAGAGTATGGGCAGTCTTTGGGAGATTAACCTGTTCCTCCAGCATGTTCTGCTAATTGTGATAATGAAGTTGTGATCTCTGGAGTGTGTGGCGTGTGGGGGATTGGGATTTCTTTAGATGTAGCATTTCAAGTAGGGCTGGGTCAGACTTGGCTTTGTAAGTCAAGGAGAGATCACCTCTAAGTAGACGATAAGAGACTGAAAACAGCTGAAGTTTCTTGAGTCTGTCCATGTAGGACAGTCTTAACTGCTTTACCTGGGATGGCCTTTACCTATGTCCCCAAGGGATTAATATATTGGCTAGAACTTTGTCCCCCCCATAGTGACTTTTTAGGCAATGTTGGTTTTCAAAAGCTTCCAACATAAAAAACAGAATTGATATAACAAAGTTATTACTGATCAATGCTAGGAGCCTTAAAAAAACACTACCTACAAGCCTTCTTTACCCTGAACAGTATCTATATATGTATTAATATGGAGATCTGGTTCGAAACCTTTGAGAACACCCCATCATGCAGGGTTTCAACATCTTCTATGCCTTCAGGACCTTTACTAGATGAAGGCACTAAAGGTGTTGGTGCCCCATATTTGTAAAAAAAGCACTTCACCTCCAAATTAGTTAGACAAGACAACAGTGTAGAATTCCTCCACATCCAAATTACCATTAACAAGATCCCTTATCATATCATGGATAACTATAGGATCCCTTTTATGCCCTATTTAGCCAGTAACTCCTTCCCAACTACTATGGAGTCCCTATACATTAAGCCAAACCCCATTCTCCTAAGGGACTTCAACTACCTCTGCATTAATTGGGGGATGTATGCATATTCTAACATGTATGCCCAGAGATTTTTTGAACTCATAAATACAAAATCTCTGGACCATTTAGTCTGCACCTCATCTAGGGGCAATAAAATCCTGGACTTGGCCGTCAACAATATGGAACTGATCTGCTCCCTACCAATTGTAATTCCATCATTGGTCAAATTGGACCACAAATCAGTCACGTTCACCTTAAGACTGAAGCCAGAATCATCTTCCTGTACCTTGGTATCCAGAGATTATGCCAAGGCTAATCTAATGAAATAGACTGATGACCTGTCTAAGTTCAACATTCCCTTCTAAGTCGATGATTTCACTGCCTACAACCAAATTTTGTGCACATTTGAATAGCTGCATGGAGCCATCTCTCCCACTCTGAAGTAATACAATGTCAAATTCAAAAATAACCCCACATGGTAGACCCCTACTATAACTAGCCTCTATAATAAAAGAAAAAAAGCTCATTAGACATAAAAATAAATGTAACTCTCAAGATTCAAAAATTGCTCTTGCTAAACTTAATACGGAACTCCAGAACCTGATCAAATCAAGCAAAGCTGGATTTGAGGTAAAAACTGCCACCCAGGCAAAGGACAACCACAAAGCCTTTTTTAACTATACTAGAAGTCTTAGAAACAATGTCCAGTACAGTGTAGAGCTAATCACAAAGGGTATTGCATACTTGGACCCATAGGACATAACCAGTCTGCTAGTAGATAAATTTAGCTTTAACTTTACCCCCTTATCCCCTCATATATTCCCAGATTTCATGCCCACATCTATAACTTGAACCAAATTGCCCATTAACAAGTCCTCAAAAAACTATCTAAGGCCAAGAACACTACTACTCTGGGTGTTAAATAAAATCAAGAGATCAATGCACAGGAGGTTCAGGTTCAAGAGTTTATTAGTGTACACCAGGAGGCAAAAAACGTACAAGTACAGAATTTTGTCTAACATGAAACAGGAAGTACACAAATTTTTTTTTTTTTTTTGTCAAAAATCTCTTTATTGATTTATAGAATAAAGCAAAACCTCAAACAACAAAACATTATACATATAGTCATTTAGGAGTTGATTTAAGTTATACAGCATTGTAGAGGACATTACAACTCATTAACGAGAGAGAAAATTAAAATCAACCATTATATACAATATATACAAATGGTAACCAAAGTGTAAAAGATTAAATAATATTATAAATATGTAAATAAGTGAAATAAAAGAGTGAGTGAATCCCATATTATGTGAAGATAAAGGTTTAGAAACTATTAGTCATAGTTAATAATAGAAAGGACCTTCTCCAAAACTTTATTATTTAAAGCCATTTTTTTAGGACTTTTCAACAAAGTCTTTTGTGCTGAAATGTACAAGTAAGCCATTGTTCTAAAAGCATCCCAATTAAGTTTAGTACGGTCCAGCCAATTTCTGGAAATGTAAAGTTTTATGAGAGAGCAAATAAATATGAACACTTGTGTGTCTGATTTAGAAAGGTGTATTATAGGTATGTGTAGAATTGCAGTTTCCCATGATAAAGTAGATTTATGATAACCCATTTTCTGTAGCCGTACTTTCATGGAGGTCCAGAGTTTATGTGAGTAATGGCAGTACCAAAAAATATGTAAAAGATCAGCTTTAGGAAAGAGGCAGCAAGGGCAAGAGGGAGAATTATTTGCATCAAATTTATTAAGTTTGGAGGGAGTATGATAAGCGTTATTATTTATCAGTTGGGTATAGAACAATTTCTTGAAAGGGGAGTGTTCCAGAGTGTTTCTAATGGCCAAGAGTTTTTGTTTCTCATTTAATTGAGAATTATGTTTGTCCCAGTAGTTAGAAAAGAGACATACCGAATCTTGTATAAATTTATTTAACAAGTTATAAGAATTTGATAACATTTTCTCAGGTAACAATAATGTTCTAATTATGATTTCTAAATTTTTAAAATCATGATCCCTTGGTATGTTATGCGCATATTTGGCCAAAACCACTTCCCTCAGCTGACGTAATACGATGGTATATTTACAGTTAACTTTCAGTGTGTTTCGAAGATCAGCCAAGGACAGATCTTTATGTTTCAGGAGATCCCTAACATTCAAATTTTTTATAAGGGGATAGTTTGTTAGATTGAATGGTATATTATCCAATTTAAGGTTGGGGTTCAGATGAAGTGGTTGTAGTACCTGAGAAGTATTATCGTAATTAATAAGCTTTAATAACTCCTGAAATGCTTTGACCTTATGCTTTAGTAAATTTGAGATTTTAAGAGTATTCAAAATATCTATGGAGATGAATGGAATGGCAGCCGGGTTTATGTTCTTGGATATAAAATATTGATGCCATAATTTCATCCAAGTTGGACATTTATTGTAATAAGTATTATTCAATTTAGTGATGGATAGTAGTTTGTTTGCCAAAACAATTAAATAATAGAGATATAAATTTGGCAGTCCTAAACCTCCCTTATCTTTAGAAGTTGTTAATTTAGAGTAAGAAATCCCAACTGTTTTAGGAAACCACAAAAATGTTGCTAATTCTTTATTAACTTTATCAAAGAAAGATTTAGGAATGATTTGATCAGAAGAGTTAAATTGATAAAGAAATTTAGGAAGGATATTCATTTTAATAATTGCTGCTTTGGAAAGAAGTGATAAATTGAGAAGTTCCCACCTACGCATGTCTAACATTATTGAAGTCCATATTTTATGTAAGTTATTTTGAATTGAAGAAAGGCTATTATGAACCTTATTAATCCCTAAGTATTTAACCCCATAAGTAATATGATAATAAGAGTCCGGAAATAGGTGTGGTTTATGTGCTAAGTGATTAACCGGAAAAATATGAGTCTTTTGGGAATTGATGTGAAATTCCGATGCTTGAGAGTATGTCTCAGTGGAACTAATTATTTTTTTTAGATCCATGATAGGAGTTTGAAAGTATATAACTAAATCATCCGCAAAAGTGGAGAAAAGTAAATTATTGTGTAAAATCCTAGGAATCCTATAGCATGTGTTTTGTGCTATATATAGAAGTAGCGGTTCTAAATACAAATTAAAAAGAAAGGGAGATAAAGGGCAACCCTGTCTTGTGCCTCTAGTAATCTTTATAGGGTGTGATGTGGAACCATTAATATATAATTTGGTGTAAGAATCTTTGTAGAGAGTTTTGATTAAATTAATGTATGTGATGGGAAAATTGAAGCATGACATTGTTTGAAAGAGGAAGTCCCAACTCACTCTATCGAATGCTTTGGATGCATCAAGAATAAGTGCATAAATTGGGTTATTGTCATTTTTTGTAAGATGAATGATGGATTCCATCGAGAGGGTGTTATCCCATGCATGTCTATGAGACATAAAACCTGTCTGTTCTTGGGAAATAATTGATGATATAACCTTTTTTAGTCTATTAGCCAGAATAGAGGATAAGATTTTGATGTCTATATTGATTAATGAAATGAGTCTGTAATTATGGGGGTCTGTTTTGTCTTTATCGTTTTTTAGGATTAGTATAGTTTTTGAAGTGTTCCAATGGGGATCTGATATGTCATTTATTATGATATAGTTATAAACTTTGAGAAGGAAGGGCGCAATTACTGACTTAAAGGATTTAAAGAATTCAGAGGTAAAACCGTCAGGTCCTGGGGATTTACCACGTTTGAGTCTGTCAATCGATTCAGAGATTTCAAGAAGGCTTAGTGGGGCTGAAAGAATACTTTGCTGATTTTCATTCAAAATAGGGAATGTAATAGACCCTAGGAAGCTGTTAATATGATAATTTGCTAATGAATTAGAAGTTTTGGAATATAAATCAGTATATAGTAATGTGAAAATTTGCATAATTTCCTTGTCCATGTTGTATAGTTGATCTTTGAATAGTATGGGAGATAATTTGGGCCTATCAAGATTATTTTTAATTAATCTAGCTAGGGTTTTTGAAGGTATTTGAGCCTATTATTATTATTTTGATGTAATAAAATCAGTTCTTTTTGAGAATCTATAATTTGTTTATAAACATCAGAATCTGAATTTAATCTATATTGATTATCAAGAGACTGAATTTTTAGTTTCAATAGTCTTTCTTTGTTATTGAATTGTTTTTTAAGGTATGAGGTCTTACCATTAAACATTCCCCTCAACCTAGCCTTACAGGCCGCCCACTGAATATCGTAGGGAATATCTGTTGAAATTAAATTATTTTCCATATCCTGAATTATTCCTATACACAAATTACTAATTTCTTTATTAGAAAGCAGATTGTTGTTCAATGTCCAACAATTCCGTTTAAATATATGAGCATGTTTAGAATCTAGATTTAATTTTAATAAAATTCTAGAATGGTCTGAGAGGAATCTGGGCTCAATAATAAAATTCAAAAATAAGTGAGAAAGATAGTTAGATATGAGAAAAAAATCTAACCTTGACCAAGAGTGATAACATTTTGAATAATATGTGTATATATCTTTTTTCTTTGAGTATTTGATAAGTTGTAAAGGGTCTATAAGATTATAATCCATTATTAAATCATCAAGAGCCAAAGAGGCTTGATTGTTATATGATGAGGAAGAGCAAGAATGATCAATGTCAGGGTTAATTACAGCATTCTGGTCTCCACCCACTACGACATAATGATCATTATAGGAAGAGAGGATATTGTATATTTGTAAAATGAAAGTATGTTGATGATTACATGGATCATAAAGATTTAGTACTAGAAGTGGTTTATCAAGATTGTGTATGATAGTAGTAAAGTAGCACCATCTACCCTCCTTTTCATATTTTTCTTCGATAATAATCCCCTAAAATTTTTGTTTAATTATAATAGCCACTCCCTTGGAATTAGAAGAATCCCCAGAGGCTATTATTTTTTGAATCCACTTTTTATTTGTTCCTGTGAACCAATCCTCCCTTGGTGTATGTGTTTCTTGCAGAAAACATATATTTGCTTGGGATTTATACATTAAATGAAACAATAAAGATTTCTTATCTTTATTCTGGATCCCTCTTACATTCCAGGAGTCTATTATTAACAAATTAGTCATATCTCAAACTATGGACCATTGAGAAATATGGAGAAGGTCAAATAATTTATATATAGACAGAAAATGAAAGAGAAGATCAAATAAGTTTTAATTATAATAAAATGATATTTCTTAGTAGAAGTATGTTTTAGCCTAGGATTAACTTCCATTTCATTATCTTCCTTCATCCCTAACCCAGTGCCTACCCACCTAAACCTAACTAAAGAAGGAAGACAAAAAGACCAATATATAAAGTGTGAGTACATGGTCACCATTATCACCAGATTGAAGAAAAAAAAAATAATTAAAGTCCTAAAAAGGACTAAAATCAGTTTAACCATTCTAAACATATTTACACAACTATTAAAATACAAGATGCCCGACATAAACATTCCCCATTCTACTGTGTATTCACAAACTCCTGTAAAGATAAATATGAATGTATTGAATATAAATAGTGCTTGCTAAATCAACACTTAGATATAATGCTGTAAAAAGATGTAGAGAAACCAAAGTATAACTAATGAAGCCATAATATAATTAGAGAATTATAATCGTGAATGTATGTGAAAAGGCTTAAATAAATATCTTAAGTTATGTAAAATGGATGTAGTTAAAAAATAAAGTATTGTCAATTAGAAAACAAAATATAATATTTATATGTTAATAAACTATAAGAGCAGTGAACACTACTAAATCTCCTCCATTCTAGTCCAAAATTAATTTGTATTTGTAAGGCTCTGATAGATGTGAATGTTTTTGTTAATAAGAATACTAACTAGTCTAGTACATATTCACACTATAGCTATTAAATCACATTACACCTCTGTATTATACATCAATTTATAATATAAGTACCCTGTTAATATAGAAATAGGTGAAGTCTATTCATGCACCATTATGTAAATATGCCCAATTATAGGTATATTTTAATTTTAGGTTTTTGGAACATGCACATTGAAATATAGACCAAGGGCTTCTAATAACCCAATAATAACTGTGAACATTACATATTTGTAAAGTGCAGCCTGACATTAATATAAATAAACTTGTAATCAAGTATTAATATTTGCAATATAATGCAAAACAGTAATAAATACAGGACCCCTCATTGGCTGGGTCATCGTTTCAGAATCATTGCAAGAGAAAAAAGTATCAGCATGAAGCACTTAGAGTAGAACACATGAAAACTGCATATACATCAACAATGACAAAGATCAAAATCATGCTGAACCACAAGAAGAAGAGAGATTTTCTTAGGGTCGTACAGTTTACTTAATATCTCATCTAAACAAAATGTTACCTTCAGGGAGAAATGGACCTGCAATTGCCTTTTGTAGTACTTTAAAAATGGTCCAACATACATTACTATTCATTCTTTACCTATATTAAAATCACATATGCAGATAATGCATTGTGTGTGTGTGTGTGTGTGTGTGTGTGTGTGTGTGTGTGTGTGTGTGTGTGTGTGTGTGTGTGTGTGTGTGTGTGTGCGCACGTGTTATATTTCTATGGTACCCCAAATTACATATATTTTTATGGTACCCCAAATTAGTGTCCCAAAACATTAAAATTACACAAACACATACACCTTATACTTTGCTATTTGCAAAATATTATATCAGAAATATGCAGTGAAGCAATCAAAACAGAGAACTACACTAGTAAAACAGCCATTACTGCGTAGCTTCTACTGAGAATATTACCTGCCTTAAGATATGAACCCCTTTAGATGCACTTGTACAATGAACTGTGCCCAGATAATCTAATTATCAAAAGAATATACAGTGGTACCGCTGCAGAAGTATAAACCCAAACATAAAAGCGTTCATCCTTTTACTTCTGCATTTTAGTATAGTAATAACACTACAGGTAAACTCCTGTCTTGCCTGCTAAAATAAATGCAACCAAGATAGGGAAAAAAAGAAAAAAAAAAAAGAGAAAAAAAGCCAGAACACTAGATCTATTAACTGGCATGTTGAAGCATTTCAGCTTATGAAGAGATCTGGGACACAGATCATACATTTAGAAAGCTTGAAAAACAGGCTCAGAGGCTGCGATACAATCGCACATCCGTAGGAGATGTCCTGATCACGCAGAAAGTTTCTTGCAGCATAATGCTTTTCGGAGCCATTCTGAGAGAGAAAATGCACTTACGTGAACAAAACCAAGCAGGAACAGGCAGCAACAGTCCACAACACTAAGCGATTGTGACTAACGTCAGGAACAGCATCACAAAGCCAGGATAACACACAATTAGCGATCGGAAGCCTAAAGGGAGCAGACCACTTATTCCGATCACTTCAAATACGAGCGGCCAGGCAGCCGGTAACACAACTGCAATCGGGATGCCTCTGACAGTATAAGCAGGACACTGATCAGCTGGGTATAGCAATGTCATCAGGCATGAGAACAGGAGGGAAAATATATTGTGTTTGGATACAAATAGAAAATAACAGAATTTTATCCAGGTTGGTGGCGCTGCGTTAGCACGAGAGTTCAGATGATTTTCTCTCCTTTCAGTTTAAATGACATTTATGACAGGAAGCCATATTACCACATAAACACTCTGTAATGAAGGCTCTCAGAAACAATAAAGCTTTATGTACTGAAATAAAGATATTTAAAGCAGTGACATCTCAATAAACCATTTAACACAGATAATACATACTGTAAAACCTGAGTGTCATTCTATGGTAAAACTTGTCATATACACTAAAATTGAAGAGCATATATATTGAAAAGTAAGCTCTCTAGTTGAGGTTCAATGCACTTGCATTAGTTAGAAGAACTACTTATTGTGTAACAGTGTCAGGAAGGACCTTGAATAGTTTTAAAAAGATAACCTTTGCTTCTTGTGGTTCAGAAACTGTGTAACTTCTGTCATTGTAGCTGAAAGAGAGTGTGTTTGGATACCTCATCCAAAACCTTATTCCCCTTTTTATCAAGTCTGCACAATATGGTGAAAGCTTTTGTCTGTTCAACTTTATTTGTGGGGGTAAATCCTGTGTAAAAGTCAGCTTATGGTTGTTCCATATGACACGTTTTTTTACTTTTGGCTGCTTCTAAAATACTATGAGTGTCTTGGTAGTTTAGTAATCTTGTGTAAATAATCCGAGGTGAAGTAGATTCTTGTCTGGCACGCAGGGCTCTGTGCGCTCTTTCAACAATTAAGATATTAGTGGTTGTCTCACAATTAAGTAATGACTTGAATATTTGTTTAGTCACTGAGATTAAATTCTGATTATCATAAGATTCAGGAAGACCTCTAATTATTATATTGTTTCTGTCAGATCTAGCCTCTAAATCCAATAATTTGGCTTGTATTTCTGCAATGAGAGTATCTTTAGATTTTAAATCATGTTCAGTAGAGTCTGCTCTTTTTTCCATATCCATATTTTTATTTTCAAGCAAATCCATTCTATCATTTATTTGTTTTAGAGTTTTACCAAAGTCAGTAAATTGTTCAGAAAAACTCTGAATAGCACTTTGGATGGGCTGTAATGCCATCTTCAAATCTTCTAAATAAAAATTAGAGTCATTTTTATCTTTAGCACTTACTTTAATGTTCTCCGTAGGTTGTTTGGTGGTTCTTAATCTCTTAGAGCCGGTGTCTTTTTCTGGAGAAAGCATAGAGGAGAATTTGGCCTTGGTTGTCTGCGTCTCCATGAAGTCAGAGTTGCCAGCCATGCCCAGAAAAGAGGTGTGAAAACAGGAATTCTGATACAGTGAGGAGCTTCTAGAGTGCACGTGCCCAAATACTGTTGAGGCCAAAAATACTCTGAAGTAAATTAATATAAAAATTTCACTCTTTCACAAAATGAATTATCCCAGAATGAAGGAGATGAACCAGAGATACTTTCTGTAGAAAAAACTGTGGAGAAACTTCACTTAAAAGTTGTTAAAAATTGCAGGTAATTACAAAGCTGTGAGGAGCTCAGTGAATAGGGAGTAGTCTAGCCGGCGACCATCTTGGAAAGCCTCAAGGAAGTACACAATTTTTATAGTTTTACATTCAAGTTGTGCCCACCTTACTGACATGGTCAGTCACAGGGCATCTACATCACTTTAGCTTACAGTCTTCTATTCATAAAATAATGCTGATGCTGTATATTTAAAAAAAGTTTTCCTCTGGTAACAATACGGCCTTGCTTACTACCTGGTCAGACATAATGTCTTTCTGTAAAGTTACTTCTTCAAGGCTTCAGACTATTTGAAATACAATAGCAGATTCAGTCTTCTAATACACTTCTTTGTTCCCCTGAAACACTTTCCCAACAGCTGCGTGTTATCTAGTAACACATACACAAGGCCAAATCATCCCAGCAGGAAAGAGCTGAAGATTTCATTATTTCACATATTTAATTTCCTGACCCAGCAGATAATCACTTGTGAAAAGCATAAACATTAAAACTTGCTGAGCTAGCAGCTGCCAGGGTCAGAGGTCAACTTGCTACAAGCCACACTGCAGTTTCAAAACTTCTTGCATTTATACATGAATTCATCCTTTTTGTTATATCATTAATAGAATAAAATGCATTACATACTACTTTGCTTTTAAACTAGCACTTCACATATATTCAAATACATATTTCTCTAACAATGGGACTGGATAACATAGCAGGCTGCTTAATGGCCAGCCTGAAACAGGACCTGTCAGAACCCCAACAGAGGCTACTCAATCAATGTCAACCCCCAAACAGGCTTTGTGCCAGATGAATGGAGAACAGCAGCTGTCATGCCCTTGCACAAAGGTTGGTTGTTAATGGACTTAGGAAATTATAGACCCTTAAGTCTGACCAGCTTCATCTGTAAGTCTATGGAAATGATAATTGTAGAATTAACAAATAAGGACATAGGTAACCTATAAATTCTTGATGCAAGGCAGTTCATATGTGTAGATCCTGCTTACTTAACCTGGTTGATTTCTTTCAGAAGGTTACTGAGTCAATGGATGAGGGCAAATCTATACACACTGCAAAGGCATTTGACACCATCCCACACTCAGGTATCACAGATAAACTATCCCAGCTAAAGGTTAATAAATGTGCAATGCAATGGATAGAAAACTGACTCAAATAGAATCCAGGAAATTAGGGTGGGCTACTTTACCTCCCCAATAGATATGTCAACAGTGATGTACCCCAGAGTTCAGTCCTTCAGCCACTCCTCATTGATATTTGCTTCTCAGAAGTCAAAGCATCTATTAAAGGTTTATAGCTGACCAAGTCTGCAAATGGCTGCGAACTTGCTGTCATCATAAACTTCCCAGTGGACACCAAGAGCCTCTAAGCGGGCCTTTCTCAAACTGTCAAAACTGTGGACTAAAACTAAATACCAAGAACTGTATAATAGTATGCTTCGACTATCACATTAACAGTACACACTGAAACTGGATGCAAGTGTTATAGATCTGGAACCTATACAGCCAACGAACTGACCTTTGATCACCACGTATCAACTATTTTACACCTTACTGCTGTGGGTATAGCATGCTGATCCAAGGATGTGATTATTCCACAGTATTCTGCACTCACTGCTCATCAGGCCAGACATTGAGTATAATGTCCCCTTCAGTGTGCACCTGTCCAAACATTTCTAAGAAAGTCAAGGGCCTAAATCATAAAAGCAGACCATCTCAAAGCTTTGTTCATCTTCTCGGTTATACAGGTTATTGTCAGGTTATTTCTTCCTCACTTACAGTGCCTCAACAGACCCTGTCCTTTCAGACACACTGCTCATTCATAAGTCCAAATAACACAATCAGGAGATCTAAATCTCTTTTGCAACATAAATAGAACATGTTGGAGGGACAGATATGTATCAAAGAGAATACCACTTCTTTGGAATTGCTTTCCTCTCTGCATAAAGCAAAGTACTTAACTTACACTATTCAAATGTAATCTGGACAAATAGATGCATAACTGCAAATTCATCCCTTTTTAGATCCTTGTCCCTCATGTATAAGGGCAGCATGTATGCATTATGTAAACTTATGTTTATTCACTGATGTCATATTTTGTCTTACCTTTTGGCCTGGTTCAT
Organism: Protopterus annectens; assembly: GCF_019279795.1. Classification (NCBI taxonomy): domain Eukaryota; kingdom Metazoa; phylum Chordata; order Ceratodontiformes; family Protopteridae; genus Protopterus; species Protopterus annectens. The sequence continues at coordinate 933,144,595 of NC_056747.1, read as the reverse complement.
TGCTGAAATGATTCTTTGGATCAGTCTTCCTACCCAGTTAACAAATGAAAATAAACAACTAAATAAACATGAAAATGTTCTGCTCATCTCTGTGTTATTCACACATAAAAAAAACAAAGCAAAAAAAAGAATGGGAATGTATGGCTTGGCTTCTAAAGAGCCTCATGGATCAATAGCCTAATAAGTAGCTATAAACCTATGAGCTTATGAACAGCAGGCTGATGTTGACACAGAATGGTTGCTGCTGATGATGCTATAACTCTTACACTCATGACACAGACTAAGGATAGTGGCACATAGCTGCAAACTGTACTGACATGACCTCCTACACCACAGCAGGTGCATAACTCCTTAAGCAGTGACATAGGCTCACACACTCAGACAAATGAGGACATGTTATTACAGCGAGAGGTGGACACCATACAGCTCAGCACATGCTTCTTGTTCAAACCTGAAATCCCTGATGTAAAAAATATCCTTTCAGAAATTGCACTACCCTCTGTCACACCTGTATGCAGAGGAGTCAGGCAAAGAAATATTCCACAGTTAGCTCCAGACACATGCAAGGCCTTTGCTGCCCAGCACTAGATATGCTATGGTATAGTTTAAGCCCAGGCTACTGCCACTGAGAATCAGGTAGAGATGATTAGTGTATTTCAGGGAAAACTTGAGAAATTTCACCAGTACTTATGAAAGAGTGAGGCCAAGGACAATGTATGAACGACAACATTTTTGTTGATATATAGAAAATGCCTGATGTATAGTGTAAGTTGAGCATGCATGACTCAGCATAGTTCACAAATAATACTGCATACATCAAGTATTATCTGTATGAATTTTTTTGAACTTTCAATAAGTGAAGGTCATAACCCATAGTATTTGCCTTTTGGCCTTCTCAGCAGTGTATTGTACAGAACCCTGCTGCATGTGTTGCCATGCTATTGCTGTCAGCTGGCCACCATTGCTATTATCACAGGTGGGGGGAATGATAGAGGGAGCTCCACTGTCACTACTTACTACAGGTTGAAGAAACAACAGAGAGAGCTGCACTGCTACGTACCACAGGTGAGAGGAATGATAGAGGGAGCTGCACTGTCGCTTACCACAGGTGAGAGGAATGATAGAGGGAGCTGCACTGTCGTTTACTACAGGTGAGAGGAATGACAGAGGGAGCTGCACTGTCGCTTACCACAGGTGAGAGGAATGATAGAGGGAGCTGCACTGTCATTTACTACAGGTGAGAGGAATGACAGAGGGAGCTGCACTGTCATTTATTACAGGTGAGAGGAATGATAGAGGGAGCGGTACTGTCGTTTACTACAGGTGAGAGGAATGGCAGAGGGAGCTGCACTGTTGTTTACTACAGGTGAGAGGAATGACAGAGGGAGCTGCACTGTTGCTTACCACAGGTGAGAGGAATGATAGAGGGAGCTGCACTGTCATTTACTACAGGTGAGAGGAATGACAGAGGGAGCTGCACTGTCGTTTACTACAGGTGAGAGGAATGACAGAGGGAGCTGCACTGTCGCTTACCACAGGTGAGAGGAATGACAGAGGGAGCTGCACTGTCGTTTACTACAGGTGAGAGGAATGACAGAGGGAGCTGCACTGTTGCTTACCACAGGTGAGAGGAATTTTAGAAAGACGCTGGAAATGTCAACAATAAGGATGGTGTGCAGCAAAAATAATCCACTTCACGTGAAGCTTAGCAATTTGTTCAAAAGCTGAATAAACAGCATAGTGCACTTGTATTAAACTTCTTTAATAAAAAACGAGTAAATGTAAAATGCTACAAGCGTTTTTCGTTCTGAAAGTATCAGAACTTCTTCAGACAACAGCCAGTATAACGAATATGTTTGAATACTTGTGTGAAAATGAATTTAGGGATCTTTTGAAACATTCAAATAAAAACAAACACCAGTCCAATATTTCAGTTGAGGAAAAAACATTATTAACCTCTTTAAGAAATTTGCCACTTAGGCTTATGAAGCCGGATAAGGGCGGAGGTCTGGTCGTGTTTTATAATGAGGACTATTCCAACATTATGTTGACCCTACTAGAAAGTAACACATATGCATCAGTGAGTAAAAACGAGTTGAATCAAGCTTACAGTAGAATTAAAATGTTTATTTCTGACTTGTTTACAGATGGTTTACTAACCTTAGAACAACATACTTATTTAACTATGTTAGCCCCGAGGATCCCAAAAATTTTTGGGATCCCGAAATTACATAAAAACATTCTGAATCCACCATTTAGGGCATTGGTAGATGCAAGACAGTCAATAGCTTACCCTTGCGCTAAATTAGTGGACACCATCCTAAAGAAATATGTCAGTATGGAAAAACAAATTTTGAAGGACTCTTGGGCCTTCTTGCAATGTTTGCAGTCTATAACATATGATGATACGGCAAACTTCCTAACTGTGGATGTGACTGATTTGTATTCTTGTATCCCGCATAACCTGGGGATAGAATGGGTGGTTGATTTCATTAGACTTAAAGGGGCAAACAATAAGGAATGTAATCTAGTTGAACAACTTCTTGATATTATATTGAAAAACAACTTTGTTTTATTTGAAAACAAGTTGTTCATCCAAAAAATAGGAGAAGCGATGGGTTCTCCTGTAGGGTCAAGCTTTGCGAACTTGGTGATGGCCTATTGGGAAAATAATTATATTTTTAATAGTCCTTGGGCTAACCAGTTCGTAAGCTATAGAAGATTTTTGGATGACAATTTTATTATATTTAAAGGTAACAAGGAAGAAGCTAATCAACTAGTAAATTACTTTAATTCTACCACAGTTTTTTTAAAATTTACTCAAAACTTCCAGGAAACTACTATTAATTTCCTGGATGTCGAATTGAGCAAAAACAGGGGATGTTATACAGCAAAAATTTTTAGAAAAGCTACATACTCTAACAGCTTTCTCCACTTCACCAGTATGCACCCCCTTCATCAAAAGAAAGCTGTGGTGAAAGGACAAATGGTGAGGGCAGCAAGGATGGTTACCTTAAACAAAGAGTTTGAAGAGGAATGTGATTTGTTATACCTCATGTTTTTGAAAAGAGGATACCCAGCTTCCTTCTTGGACAATATTTTTAAAGAAGTGATTAAAAAGAGAGAGATAGGGACTTATAAACCAATTTTGACGGGTGATATTGGAACTGACAGCCCCGATAGAATTACTAACTTAGAAATTGGTAATAACAACACACATGTGAACCCCATTGGTAGTACAAATCAGGGTCCTATGTATGGCACTGAGAACAATGAGAACTTTACAATTGTATTTACTTTTACATATTGCCCAGAGGCACTGGACATAGAAAAAATAGTGAGGAAATATTAGTGTTTCTTATCTATGGATAAGGATGTCTCCCAGATCTTAAATTTTAACCCTGTAATTACATATAGAAAAGGTACCAACATGAAAAGACTTCTTGAAACCAAGCCTATTAATACTAAAACCAAGGGGGGAACCAAGAAGTGTGGGGCATGTAAATACTGTAAGTATATTGAGACATCAGATGAATTTACTATTAGGTTAGCCACCTATCAAGTTAAGGAATCATATACCTGCAACTCTAGGGCGGTGGTTTACTTGGCACAGTGTACCCAATGCCCATCATTTTATGTGGGTAAGACGGATAGGCATCTGCGTGATAGAATTTATGAGCATTTATACGCAATTAACAAAAGTAAAAATGAAAATGCTCTGGCGAGACACTGTACCAGTAACCCTGACCATACATTTAATTTTATGGGTATAGGCCAAATTAATAAACATTTAGTAGGCCATAGCTTTGTGAATGACAACCTTTTAAGGTTAGAATTAGAGAAAAAAGAACTAGCTTGGCAACTTCGCTTAGCAGCATGTAGGGCACCAGGATTAAATGATTCATGTTCAATTTCTTGTATATTAAAGATTAAAAACCTTCTGAGGTAGGTTTTAATTTTTAATTCTTTATTTTTATATTGGTGTATAAGTATTCTGGATGTTTATTAGTAAGGTTAAAATTATAGTAATGGTGATATGTATTCTCATACTTTTAAAAATAACTATTACTTAATTTATTTATTACCCACAAGAAAAGGTGTTTTTAAATAAGGTTTGCACCTTGGTACTATGGTTTTTAAAATTATTATCATTAATAGTTTATATTTCATATTTTTATAAATATTGTTAATGTTATATAAAACTATGTGCTTTTTAGGTACAATTTGTACTTGCAGTTTAGCATTTTAAGAAAAATTTTGTTCTTCTTATAGCAATGTCTAACAACGCTTGCTGTTTCTTTAAATGGAGGATGTGATGCCATTAATTAGTTAACGAAGCACTTGCATTAAGTTTGAAAAGTTTATTTAATGTTCAATTGCAATTGTACTGGCTGTTGTCTGAAGAAGTTCTGATACTTTCAGAACGAAAAACGCTTGTAGCGTTTTACATTTACTCGTTTTTTATTAAAGAAGTTTAATACAAGTGCACTACGCTGTTTATTCAGCTTTTGAACAAATTGCTAAGCTTCACGTGAAGTGGATTATTTTTGCTGCACACCATCCTTATTGTTGACATTTCCAGCATCTTTCTAAAGTTTGTGTGAGTTGCTTTGGTTCGTTAACAGGTGAGAGGAATGACAGAGGGAGCTGCACTGTCATTTACTACAGGTGAGAGGAATGACAGAGGGAGCTGCACTGTTGCTTACCACAGGTGAGAGGAATGATAGAGGGAGCTACACTGTCATTTACTACAGGTGAGAGGAATGACAGAGGGAGCTGCACTGTCATTTACTACAGGTGAGAGGAATGACAGAGGGAGCTGCACTGTTGTTTACTACAGGTGAGAGGAATGACAGAGGGAGCTGCACTGTTGCTTACCACAGGTGAGAGGAATGACAGAGGGAGCTGCACTGTTGCTTACCACAGGTGAGAGGAATGATAGAGGGAGCTGCACTGTCATTTACTACAGGTGAGAGGAATGACAGAGGGAGCTGCACTGTCGTTTACTACAGGTGAGAGGAATGATAAAGGGAGCTGCACTGTCATTTACTACAGGTGAGAGGAATGACAGAGGGAGCTGCACTGTCGTTTACTACAGGTGAGAGGAATGACAGAAGGAGCTGCACTGTTGCTTACCACAGGTGAGAGGAATGATAGAGGGAGCTACACTGTCATTTACTACAGGTGAGAGGAATGACAGAGGGAGCTGCACTGTCATTTACTACAGGTGAGAGGAATGACAGAGGGAGCTGCACTGTCATTTACTACAGGTGAGAGGAATGACAGAGGGAGCTGCACTGTCACTTACCACAGGTGAGAGGAATAATAGAGGGAGCTGCACTGTCATTTACTAAAGGTGAGAGGAATGACAGAGGGAGCTGCACTGCCACTTACCACAGGTGAGAGGAATGACAGAGGGAGCTGCACTGTCGTTTACTACAGGTGAGAGGAATGACAGCGGGAGCTGCACTGTCATTTACTACAGGTGAGAGGAATGACAGAGGGAGCTGCACTGTTGTTTACTACAGGTGAGAGGAATGACAGAGGAAGCTGCACTGTCGTTTGCTACAGGTGAGAGGAATGATAGAGGGAGCTGCACTGCCACTTACCACAGGTGAGAGGAATGATAGAGGGAGCTGCACTGTCATTTACTAAAGGTGAGAGGAATGACAGAGGGAGCTGCACTGTCGCTTACCACAGATGAGAGGAATGACAGAGGGAGCTGCACTGTCATTTACTACAGGTGAGAGGAATGACAGAGGGAGCTGCACTGTCATTTACTACAGGTGAGAGGAATGACAGAGGGAGCTGCACTGTTGTTTACTACAGGTGAGAGGAATGACAGAGGAAGCTGCACTGTCGTTTGCTACAGGTGAGAGGAATGACAGAGGGAGCTGCACTGTCGTTTACTACAGGTGAGAGGAATGACAGAGGGAGCTGCACTGCCACTTACCACAGGTGAGAGGAATGATAGAGGGAGCTGCACTGTCATTTACTACAGGTGAGAGGAATGACAGAGGGAGCTGCACTGTCGTTTACTACAGGTGAGAGGAATGACAGAGGGAGCTGCACTGCCGCTTACCACAGGTGAGAGGAATGATAGAGGGAGCTGCACTGTCATTTACTACAGGTGAGAGGAATGACAGAGGGAGCTGCACTGTCGCTTACCACAGGTGAGAGGAATGATAGAGGGAGCTGCACTGTCATTTACTACAGGTGAGAGGAATGACAGAGGGAGCTGCACTGTCGTTTACTACAGGTGAGAGGAATGATAGAGGGAGCTGCACTGCGGTTTACTACAGGTGAGAGGAATGACAAAGGGTGCTGCACTGTTGCTTACCACAGGTGAGAGGAATGACAGAGGGAGCTGCACTGTCGTTTACTACAGGTGAGAGGAATGACAGAGGGAGCTGCACTGTCACTTACCACAGGTAAGAGGAATGATAGAGGGAGCTGCACTGTTGTTTACTACAGGTGAGAGGAATGACAGAGGGAGCTGCACTGTCATTTACTACAGGTGAGAGGAATGACAGAGGGAGCTGCACTGCCGCTTACCACAGGTGAGAGGAATGATAGAGGGAGCTGCACTGCGGTTTACTACAGGTGAGAGGAATGACAAAGGGTGCTGCACTGTTGCTTACCACAGGTGAGAGGAATGACAGAGGGAGCTGCACTGTCGTTTACTACAGGTGAGAGGAATGACAGAGGGAGCTGCACTGTCACTTACCACAGGTGAGAGGTATGATAGAGGGAGCTGCACTGTCGTTTACCACAGGTGAGAGTAATGATAGAGGGAGCTGCACTGCCGCTTACCACAGGTGAGAGGAATGATAGAGGGAGCTGCACTGTCGCTTATTACAGGTGAGAGGAATGACAGAGGGAGCTGCACTGTCGCTTACCACAGGTGAGAGGAATGATAGAGGGAGCTGCACTGTCGTTTACTACAGGTGAGAGGAATGACAGAAGGAGCTGCACTGTCATTTACTACAGGTGAAAGGAATGACAGAGGGAGCTGCACTGTTGCTTACCACAGGTGAGAGGAATGACAGAGGAAGCTGCACTGTCATTTACTACAGGTGAGAGGAATGACAGAGGGAGCTGCACTGTCGTTTACTATAGGTGAGAGGAATGACAGAGGGTGCTGCACTGTTGCTTACCACAGGTGAGAGGAATGACAGAGGGAGCTGCACTGTTGTTTACTACAGGTGAGAGGAATGACAGAGGGTGCTGCACTGTTGCTTACCACAGGTGAGAGGAATGATAGAGGGAGCTGCACTGTCACTTACCACAGGTGAGAAGAATGACAGAGGGAGCTGCACTGTCATTTACTACAGGTGAGAGGAATGACAGAGGGAGCTGCACTGTCATTTACTACAGGTGAGAGGAATGACAGAGGGAGCTGCACTGTCGTTTACTACAGGTGAGAGGAATGACAGAGGGAGCTGCACTGTCATTTACTACAGGTGAGAGGAATGACAGAGGGAGCTGCACTGTTGCTTACCACATGTGAGAGGAATGATAGAGGGAGCTGCACTGTCACTTACCATAGGTAGGAGGAATGAGAGAGGGAACTGCACTGCCATTTATTGCTGGTGGGAGAAATAATAGCGGGAGCTGCATTGTCACTTACCACAGATGGAAGGAATGATAGAGAGAGATGCACTGCCACTTACTATAGGTAGGAGAATTGATAGAGAGAGCTGCACTGCCACCTACCACAGGTGGAAGGAATGATAGAGGGAGCTGCACTGTCACTTACCATAGGTAGGAGGAATGAGAGAGGGAACTGCACTGCCACTTATTGCTGGTGAGAGAAATAATAGCGGGAGCTGCATTGTCACTTACCACAGGTGGAAGGAATGATAGAGAGAGCTGCACTGTCACTTACTATAGGTAGGAGGAATGATAGAGAGAGCTGCACTGCCATGCACTGGGGAGCAGTGTAGGCACCACTACAGTGACCTTAAGAGACACAAGCAGGCAAACTCAACCAGTGACTGGATGAATTTAGAACTGGTAATACCCCCAGTTGTGGGAGTATACAGATCATGCAACTTGCAATGATAAGGAATGGTGTAGGCAGCCAAGACTGATGTGCACAATGCTTTCATGTCTCTTCTTCTCTCATTTTCTATTTTACAGCTGCAGAAGAAATTGCAATAAACAGAGCAGCTCATGCCGAGAGATTGGTGGGACTCTGAGAGGCAAGGGATACCCATGCCTGGGGATACATAGGAGACCTCAGAGGCACATGTCCATGAAGCATGGGAACAGGGAGAATCTAGTCCTCACCCTCAGTTTAAAAAAAAAACATCATTACTTCCTCAGTTGCCTGTGGGACTGCTTGACGTGGGAGTCTTTTTTTTAATTTTTAGGAGCACCTTCTCCACTCAAAGACCCTGATTGTATTAATTATTGTGATTGAATAGATCAGTAACAACTTCAGCATGCATACCTTAACTCTAACAACAAGCATGCATGCTTTCTTCTGTAGTTGTTGATGATTGTATTAGGCAAGTGTAACAGTGTATTCAGATTATGTGGATTCATTTACCACAAGTAACAAACAGATTCACATTCAACAAATATCACTTTTAAAGTTGAAATGCAACAATATTGGCTTTTATGCCATGTTGTTAACTTACTCTCTAATATCTTTGAAAGCATTTATGGAATATGTGTATATTACATGGGTTACATGTAACAATTCACAATATTTTTTGGGATTGTGAAAGCTCTGTAGCTAGTATAATAACAAATGGCTATTTATTGTAATAAGGAATAAATGTGACATATCATGGTTCTAATCACCTTTTCCCTAATCTCTCTGTCTCTCTCTATGTCTTTTTTTGGGTGGGGGAATTACCTGGAATCACATCGTTCTGATGCTGTACCTTTCTGCCAGCAAAACAAATGCATTTCAACACAGGGAGGTGGGCCAACTGCTGTGGCTGAGCCTGTCAACCCTCCACTGTATGCTGTATCAACACTCAGCACTTCTGGGATGCAACCTGGCAGTACTGCCTCCACAACCTCTGCCCTATCTGGTCTATCCTCATCGGGTAGCAACGCCCCAGCTGGTGATGCAGTGGTATCATCTGGGAGTACTAGTGGAGGCAGTGATCATGTCACCCACCAGGAGCTGCCAGGGATGGGGCATGATGTAATAGATACTGGCCTTGGTGCACACATCAGAAAAGTGAAGAAGGTGTTCCTAAAAATCAAAAAAAGACTCCCATGTCAAGCAGTCTCACAGGCAACTAAGGAAGTGGAAAATAAAGACAGTTCTGAGGGTGAGGGCTAGATTCTCCATGTTTCCACACTTGACAGACATGTGCATCTGGTAGCCCGTACCCATCCCCAATCATGGTGTACCCAACATTTTTGTGTCCTTCACTATCCCTGTGTCTGTCTTGTTTTTCATGTTTGTCTGCAACTGCTTTCTCATCTACCCTACCTACCTGATCCTCACATTCCTAAGTCCCTTCCCCAACATTTAGTCCCAGAAAAAACAATTGTCCCATACATAGCTCCCCACTTTGCATACGTGTCTTCACGATGCACTTGATTTAGACCAACTGGCTGTGGAACATCATTGCATTGTTTTTACCCATCGGTGTTGTGGTGACAGTCCAAATTCATCAAATATTGTGTACTTGTGTACATTACTGTGGTGCAGAAGTAGATATCTATGGTTGTCTCCCAATCCCCTCCTATACACGCCTGTATCGCTTCCCCTTTGTTCTTCCCTCTGCTTACCTCCTCATTTCACCACTTTTCTATTAATCCCATCTTCACACATTTAATCTGGTCAAAAAAAAATAGAGTCACACACAACACACGAGGCCAGAAATGACTCATAAATAAAGCCTTTACTTTTTATGCTCTGCATTTGCATGGAGTCTGGAATCATGTACCAATGCCCAGTGACAGTGAATGGCTGTTCATATCCTATGGCAAAACCTAGTGAGATTTTGCCATTGGCCACACTAGTCTGGTTATTTCTGCACAATACTGCTTAAACTCACTGTACTAGAGGAACACAGAGTTAAAGCAGAGTAAAGGTCTACTTTCAAACATTTACTCTGTCAGTTCTTAGACTGCCAGAAGTAACAAAGTGTCACTTCCTATGTAGAGTGTTGACACAAATCACGTGACTGGAGATTGTTTTGGCCCATAGCATCAAGGGCTCAAATCCAGATGCATCTCACATAATTTCTTGGTGTGATGTTATATGTCTATGATATGTTTAATCACCCACATCTTAATATTTGCTACAGTTATTAGTTCTCATAGAGATATATTGGCCAAAAAGGAGTATTTGAAGTGACATCCATTCCCACACCTACTACATATTTATCCAACCTTGTTCTGCTTGTCATAAGCCTGTTGTCCCTCTCCTAACCCTTCTTTACCTGGATATCAGTCACTTCATGCTACAGAGCATGGCAGGTTAATAATGAGAACATACCAAAAACATGTTCATGAATGTTTCATTACACCAAACATTGTTATGTGTATGTCCATCTCTCCTTTTATTCACCCCCTCACTCCCACCCCTTTTTATGTGTGTGTAAAGGTCATCTCATGATTTCTGTATACTGTTATGACTCTGCTAATGTATAATACCAACATGTTACCTTGATTAAATAGGTTATCAGTGCTCCTGTAGTGTGCAAAGTTTCAAACTCTGCTGTAGGATTCCCTTTGTGCCATGTTCAGGTCATAATCAAATGTATAAACTTAACATTTGCATCTTGTCAAGGCTTAAGGACTGTTTCTAGAGGGCTTTTTCCTGTGTATCTGTCACCTATCCATCTGTCTTTCCCTTTTACATAAGTATGATATGTCTGCCTATCAAGTAAACTGTAAGGAGGGCCACAATTGATACATCTGTCAAAAATCAATTCCCACATGGCACCATTATATTTCAGGTGTCCCACATCTTATTCAAACAGATGCATATGGATGTGTTAATTATTGTCGCTCTATATCTCCTCTATCCTTATCTCATGCAATTCATGCTACAGAGCAGGGCATTTTCTGACTTGAGAAGACATGTCATACCAACACACCATTAGGATGTTCATGAATGTGCCAGCACAGTACCTCCTATGTCCTCTACAGCCCTGTGTCTGCATTACCTCCTCAGTCTCATCAGAATATACTGTAGCACCTTTAGTAGGATGATGGATGAAATGTTCATCTAATAAAATGTGGAAACTGTCCTTACTGTGAAGAAGCATAGTGCATATACGTGTCAGGATATCCATCCCTACACAAGTAGTTAGCATATCTGCTGAGTCATACTAATCATTTCAAAAGATGTACTGCCCCTTGTTATTTTCACACACAATTATACTGTAATTTCCAATGAGGCCTACAAACAGCTAATAGTTGTAGAGGTTGGCATTGAAAGACACAAACTTTAGTGCAGCCATTGATAGTCACATTTGCAGTCCTGATCACATTTATTTCGCTAATGACACAAAAATCATTGGGATTTGAACCCTGAATTACTTGTGATCTGAGCTGGAACTCATTGCTCTTGCACCCTATACCACAGAAAATGCTAGGCAGAATGTGTATTTTGAACACTCAGCACTGTCCAGAGTGCTGATGGCCTTGCATTGCCACTCAGCCTATTTGCACAAAGGAGGGTTTACTACATTACATTTTTCACTGTTTTCCTTAAGCAAAGAAATGTGTTTGCTTGGCACTTAATGTCACACAATGGAGAAGGCAATACCAACAGTTATTTATGTAATAAAACTTTGGCCCCAACATTTCAAAGACAGACTACAACATGCACATAATGCTAGCTGCCAGCAATGTCTCCCATACCTTATCTTGAAAGCCTGACATGTGACACATTAACAGCAAACAGATGTATTTTGCAGTTAACCCCAATCAGGCCAATTACTGTTTGTCCCCATTTGTGCACAGTTTGGCAATGAGCACCAGTGAAAACTGCTACTTCACAAGTCCAAGTTAAATTCCTTGAAATTCACATTATGCATGTGCTAATATTTTGCCATCACCCACACAAATCAGCTTTCTGATGATGCACTTTGTGAAGAGGTGTATAACATGTCTAACTCTGGCTACTGGGCTGCAATGCCCCAATGCATGGAAATGCATTCTTAAACACAAGAGAAAGGTGGTGACATGTGCTTGACTGAACACATACTTTCTGATGTTCATGTGTGCCCTGCAGCAATGCACTTGGAAATGATATATCAGCACTTGAGCCATTGAAAAACAGACTGCAGAATTACATAGTCTAACTGTATTGTTCCATTTGGTATAGATATACAGCGACAGTGGACATTAGTAATGCATGATCATATCCCATTGATATTGAAAGTAACTTGTATTAATATGGGCATATTTTCATCTGAATATGAAGACACATAACTCCATCATTGTACTACTTGTGTTTCCTAAGTGTGTGTGTGTGTGTGTGTGTGTGTGTGTGTGTGTGTGTGTGTGTGTGTGTGTGTGTGTATGTGTGTGTGTGTGTGTGTGTGTGTGTGTTTTATCTACACAACATCCTGAAAAACAGGTACATGTCTGTCTCACTTCTGCAATATGCATTCATTACAGCTTATTTGACCTAGGTTACCAGGTATTTATAAGTTTGTTTGTGTCTTTCGGCTTTTCCCGGTTAGGGGTCGCCACAGCGGAACTCCGGTCCGCTAATGATTGGTAGTGGATTTTTATGTACCGGGTTACCAGCCCTGATGCACAACCTTCAACAAAGGCATGCCCCATTCATGTATACCTCCACACAGAATACGCTCTAGCTGAGAATCGAACGGGACGTCTTGCTATGAGGCGGCAATGTTACCGCAGCACCACCACCACAGTACCAGGTACTTTTGCACAATTTACCAGGTATTTATAAGTACTTTTGCAAGTTGTGCTCACACAATCATATCAGAAATCCTGGCTTTGTGCACATGTCTCATAACAGTATATGTTACCTGCAACATTATGATGATGTCATCCTCTATAAAGTACACATTGAGTATGGAAATCAGACTTCTGTGGTGATGTTAGCATTAAATGCTGTGTTCTTTAACTTTTGTGATTAGGTAGGCATTCTAATCTCACAGCAGTCAACTTGTGTCTGTATTGTTAGGCGAGCATGAGTCCTGATGCTGCTACACTACTACAAGTAGCATTCAGGAGATACTTTTACACTGCTACTGGTCTCCACAGCAATTTCAAACACTCCACCCAACATCATCTTCTCAGCATATGCTGTGGTGGTGCTAGTCCTAAATTGCATAGAATCCAGCTTGTGTACCCAGACAGGTATGGTGCTCAAATCTGACCTCAGTCCACTTGTGTGTGTGGGCTGGTGGTATATTATGATCATTGTGTGATGTTTTGAATATGTTCTCATTTCACTCCAACTTAGGATAAATGTTTACAATGCCCCCTTAATCCAATATCCCCTTTTTCTCTATGCCCACATAATATCCTTTCTGTGGAGCACAGAGGATGTCATCATCTCAAAGATGCATACACACATCCTGAAGCACAGCCCCTCCATGACCCACTGCAAGCCATCTCCAGAACACTGTATGTCTGATTGCTAATTCACTTTTTTCATTTCTCCAAATCTTTTTAGTTTCTAATACCATGACTGGAATGAACCCCATTCCTTAGTCAGAGTATGATTAAAGTTCATGAAATTAGTATTGCTTCAATCTTTGATGTCAACTAGAAGTCCTCTTCCCAAGACCCACAATGTGCCTAGTAATGACTCCTTCTGCAATTCATATGGAGCTACATGTATTGCTAACATATCTAAATATAATTGTAGAGTCTTTTTTTATAAGACCCATTGCTCCTGCTACTACTGGAACTGTCTGGGTACCTTTCTTCCACATTGCTCTCATTTCTGCCTGCAAATCCTGATATTTTATGACTTTGTGACTCTCTGTATGCAGGGCACTGTAGTCACTGGGTGTAGAGATTTCAAAGATCAATGTTACTTTTGTCTTCTTTTCATGGACCACTATATTTGGTTTTGTTGCATCTATCTTTTGAACTGTTAGTAATAGGTGATCCCATGTGATGTAGACTACATCATTTTCTATGATGCTTTCTGGCTCATGTTTCCAGTGTTTTTCAGCTACTTCAATATTATAATAGTTACACAATCCACAGTGCAACAATCTTGCCACATTATTATGCCTTTCAGTATACAGTCCTTCTGCTATTAGTATATCACAACCTACAAGGTGTACAACTGTTTGCAATTTTGGTTTACAAAACCTACATTTGTCTGTTTCTCCTACATGTTCAATGGACTTTGTAAACCAAAGTGTACATAGCCCACTATCTTGGGCCACCAATATTAACCTTTAATCTTTTGGTTTGAATTCGCCTCTCCTTAACCATTTCTGTGCTCGATCCTAATCAACATGAGGTTCTTCCAGGAGTTTTCTATACTTGCAACTATATTTATGCATTTTCCACATTTCTTGCCTTCTCATCTGATCCTTCACCTTATATTCTTTCTTTTTATTTTTTTTTGGCACGTTCAGTTGCTGCCTGACTTTTATCTACTTCTGGTTTAATTTCTATTCCAGCTTGATACCGATATACTTCTGCTATACTAAGAAGGGAAGTCATCTTAGACTTATTCTCCTCATGTTTCAAAACTTTCACTATGTTTGGGGCTTGTGAGGTCAGCAGATATGTATGCAGTCCCATGATTGCAAATCTATACATGTGATCAGTTTCACGTAGGCCCATACCTCCTTCGGAATGGGGAATATATAATGTTGGTATGCACTGATTTTTATAAATCATTTGATGACAGGGGTCCAGGGAAGAAATAGCCAGGGAATTGTTATGGCTAGGCTTGTATAGACCCTAGGGCCGATAGCCTAGTACCAACCTATGAACCTATTAACCTATGAGCATGAAGCATCCTTCTTGTTTTCCTGTCTAATCTATCCAACACCTTTTGGGACCAATCACTCCAAAACTGTAAGTTAGAACACGAAGAACAAATTGGTTTATAGCTTGAATTTCGTTCCTAGATGTCAGTGCTGTTTTCAGGATTAATTTAAGACTTCTAAAATATTCTTTACTAAGTTTCATTAGCATTTGTTCATGTTTTATTGTTGATCCATCATCAATTCCCAAATGTTTATGCACTTGCTCAAGCTCTTTATATCACATTCTTGTCTCAAACTGATGTTTTCTTGGTGCTGCAGTTTTCCAGCTTTAAAGGTTGCTTTTGCACATTTATCAAGACCAAATGGCATTCTTATATCATCTGAAAATGTTTTGATTACTTGCAGTTGTGCTTTCATCTGATGAGCTACACAGTTTTAAATCATTAACAAACAGAAGATGAGAAGTTTTTATATTTTGTTACTTTCTGGGAGCCAAATTATAGTCATGACCTAATCTGTTAAGCATACATCTTAATGTGTTAAGGAGAAGACAAAAGAGCAGTGGTGACAGAGTCATCCTGGATTATCCCCCTTTGGATTTTTATCCCTGGAATAATAATTTGCCCTTTATCATGTCTTAACTGCAAAGTGGTTTGTCACTATTTCATGGTCACTGTGATGTAGTTGATCAGAGTAGGGTGCATCTTATACATTTTTAAGCACTCTTTTATCCATGAATGTGGGATGCTGTCAAATGCTTTTTTGTAGTCAGTCCATGCCATACTTATATTCTTTCCCTTTTTACAGTTCTCCACTATGACTTTATTTAACAACAAATTATCCTTTGTTCCATATCACTTTCTTTTATTGCCCTTTTGTTCTATTGCCATAATTGAGCTTTCATCTAAATTACTATAAACCCTGTTGGCATCAGTTCCAGTGTAGAGTTTATATGTTGTTGGAAGGCATGTTATTGGTCTATAATTTTTAGGGTAGCTTTCAGGTTCACTCTTAAGTAGGAGCATTGTTTTTCCTGTTGTTAGCCAGGTTGGTGTCTGTTCAGGGTGCACATATAAATAGTTCTTATTCATGGCTAAATCTTCATGTAAAGATGTTAATACCTTTAACCAGAGGTTAGGTACTGCATCTGGTCCTGGGGTTTTCCAGATAGAGGCTTTTATTAACTCTGTTTCAATTTCTCTGACTGCTACTTCATCCCATTTCATATCTTGTACCTTTAAACTTCTTATTCTTTCTTTTACTTCTTCTGTCCAATTAGCATCTTTGTTATGTTCCACAGGATCTTCATAAATACTTCTCTAAAATGTATCCATTTCTTCTTTTTTAGTGGTTTTTCAATTCTTTTTAACTTATTCCCCAATTCTCTATAAAACATTTTTGGGTCATCAATAAATTGCTTATTTTGTATGTTTCCTTTATATTTATATGTGTATCTTCTAAGTTTTTTCTTCCTGTGCTGATATTTTGTATTTTATTATTTGCAATAGTGCATGATAAATCATGATCAATTATAAGATTGGGCATTGCTTTTATCAAGTCTATCTTTCTGAGTATTTTTGTTGATCTGTTCCCTCTTCTATGCTCAGCTAACAGTGACACTTCTTGTCTTAATTGCTTTATAGTTTTCTCTATCTGATACTTACATGATGGTATTCAATTTCTCCCCTTCCTTTCCCTCACTACCTGTGCTCTTGTGGTAGAATTTTATCAGTTATTAATTTAGCTGTACAGTAATATATCCTGTTTACTTCTGTTATATCACATGAATCTCTATGGACAGTCCTAATTACTGTGTTTATTTGTTTTATCAAACTTCTGACCATTTGGGTTTTATTGATCTTCTGCAGTCTATTTCTTTCATTGATCTTAATATGTCTATCTATCTGTATTAAGCAACTCTTTTCTTAGCTCATTTTCTTCTAAATTGAGGGCACATTTTTTTTTTTGTTCTCCATTTCCTGCATGAATTCTGTAGAAAGTTCTATAGCATCTTCCTGTGGCACATTCTCTTCAATTTCATCCATTGCTCTGTCGTATGGGAACTCACTGGCTTATCACTCCTCAACATTAACTGCATCCGAGTTGCTACAGTTTCCTGTTCCTTCCCTTGCTGTCCAGCTTCAAGTGAATGTTTATTCTGATTTCCTGTGTAAGGCTTCAAAATATCTTCATATGGCAACTGACCAATTGTTTCCCATTCCACTGGTTTCTCCTTAATTTGAATCTCCATTGCTCTATCCTGATCTGGTGCTTTTTGAGATGGATTTTCTACACAGAATCCTTCACTTCTCAGGTACTACATAACCTCAGTTTCTATTTCTTTAACTTCTCCATTACTAATCTTCTTTTCTACTTTTCCACTTTGTCTTCTTATTTTTTGTATTGTAAAGTTTTACGAATCCGGATTCCTTTGCCTGTATTTCTCTCCAAATATCTTTGGTACTGCTGTTTTTGTACTGATTTCTTTTGCTTTCTCCTTTGCATAGATATTATACCATATTAAATCTCGTTTCCTTTCCCATGTCCATATTTCTTCTTCAAATGTCTCATGATCTTCCTGTTTCTCCTTACCTTGGGGACTCGTACCATCATGCTGTGATGTAACCTGTGTTAGAAATTCTACGCCAAATCCTTCACTTCTCAAGCATTCCATAACTTCAACTTCTATTTTTTTTTAACTTCTACTTTACTAATCTTGTCTATATTCTCTCTTTGTGACATTATTTTTATTGTAAAATTTTCCATATCTGGATCCCTTTGCCTGTATTTCTCTTCAAATATCTTTGGGGCTGCCTTTTTTGTATTGATTAATTTGGCTTTCAACTTTGCATAAATATTGCACCATATCAACTCTCTCTTTATTTTCCATGTCCATACTTTTTTTATACTTTTCAAAAATCTCTAGGTTTTGTTGTTTATATTTTCACACTTCCTCAGAAGCTTCTTTTTCCAAACAGCTTAAAATTTCTTGGTCTGTATAATGTTTTTCACAGATCTGTTGTATTAGTGAACACAAATTTTTATTTGAAACTAATGACAGTTTTTTTCATAGAAGTATTTTTCTTTCCTCTGATTTCTCTGTTAATCTTTTTGTTTATGTTTTGTCTGGAAATTCTGGGCTTTTTGCATAGTAGTATATTTTTCTTTCCTCTGATTTCTCTGTTAATCTTTTTGTTTATCTTTTGTCTGGAAATTCTGAGCTTTTTGCATAGTAGTAACAATACATAATTTGTTTCTTATCCTCAATAGTCCACTCTGTCATCTTTATGGCTCTTCTTTGGCCAATCAGTTTTTATGATTTTTGCGGACTGCTACTTACTTCTATAACGGGGGGGGTATGCTCCTCCTGAGCCCAGCCTGGCCCCATTGTAGGAATGTTTACATATTTTGAGGATTCTATGCTGTCATTTTTTTCCAGTCCTGGTACCAGTGCTTCTACCAGGATTGGACACTTTTTTATCCTGGGTCTTGTTCATCCAGCTTTATTTTTTAAATTTTTGACCTACTTCTGTCCATGATATATGCTGTATAAAATGCAGTCTATATATCAGTGTCGTCTTGGTGAGATTTTGTGAAAAAACAGGGTCCACCTCTTGAGTGTACTCACCATGACTTGAGGATGGATTCAATTTCAGCAATACTACTGTCCTTTGCTTGCTGACTTATCATCTCTCCATTCTGACCCATCAGTAGGGTAAAACAATCTAATCCCAGCTCACGTTCCCTATTAGTGAGTGAGCAATCCAATGTTTAGTGAATTCTGCTTTACAATGATAGGAAGAGCCAACATTGAAGGATCAAAAAGCGACATTGCTATGAATGCTTGACTGCCACAAGCCAGTTATCCCTGTGGTAACTTTTATGACACCTCCTGCTTAAAACTCAAAAAGACAGAAGATTTCTGAGGCCCCACTTTCATGGTCTGTATTCATACTGAAAATCAAGATCAAGAAAGCTTTTGCCCTTCTGCTCCACGGGAGGTTTCTGTACTCCCTGAGCTTGCTTTAGGACACCTGCATTACTCTTTGACAGGTGTACAAACCCAGTCAAACTCACCACCTGAAACTTCCCCCAGAATGGGTCCTCTCCAGATGCCTGAATGCTTGGAGCCAGAAGCAAGAGCCCTGGTGGGGATTACCCCCCACCTCACTGGGTAAGTGAAAAAAATGATGAGTAGACCTTCCGCTTATTCAACACCTCTTTTGTCTCTTCACAGTGCCAGACTAGAGTCAAGCTCAACAGGGTCTTCTTTCCCCACTGAATCTGCCAAGCCTATTCCCTTGGCTGTGGTTTCACTAGATAGTAGGTAGGGACAGTGGGAATCTCATTCAGTGAAGCATTTGGCTACCTTAAGAGAGTCTAGTTACTCCCACTGTTTACATGCACTTCATTGAATCTCTTCACTTGACATTCAGAGCCCTGGGCAAAAATCACATTGTGTCAACATCCATCTCAGGCGTTCATGATGCTTTGTTTTAATTAAACAATTGGATTCCCCTGGTCTACACCAGTTCTAAGTCAGCTGCTAACTGCTGGGCAATGGAGGACACTGGTCAGGACTGGCTCCTACAACAGCCTGGGTGATCCACAGGAAGGGCCCAACATGCATCCAGAGTTGCCGCCCAGCTTCACGCCCAAGCCCAACTGACCCAGCCTTCAGAGGCAATCCTTATCCCAAAGTTACAGATCTGGCTTGCCGACTTCCCTTACCTACATTGTTCTAACATGCCAGAGGCTATTCACCTTGAAGACCTGTTGCAGATATGGGTATAGCCTGGTGCAAGACCTACACCTTCTCCCCTGGATTTTCAAGGGCTGGTGAGAGCTCACCTGATGCAGCTGGAACTGCAATACTTTCCAGGGTGTGGGCCCCTCTCTTGGGGTGAACCCACTCCCGGGTGCCCTGCCCTTTACAAAGAAAAGAGAACTCTCCTAGGGGCCCCCACCAGCTTCTCTGGGATCATTTGCATCACCGCACTGGAAGCAGTGAAGCGCCCGTCTCCACTGTTCTGGTATCAGGGATCTGAACTCGACTCCCTTTCGATCTTTAGAGGGCAATGGAGGTCATCGCTAATCCCTTTAGATTGGCACTCGCCTAACTCTCAGGACCGACTGACCCATGTTTAACTGCTGTTCACATGGAGCCCTTCTCCACTTCAGCCTTTAAAGCTCTCATTTGAATATTTGAATTCACTTGTGGGGTGGTGCCCATGTCCCACATGGACAGAGGCAGTCTGTAATAAAATCAAACACATACACACATACCCTGCTATCTTCCCTCACCTAGACATAATGATTTGGGTTTAAATGGGATAACAATGGCAGAGCTTGTATGCGGTCTTGACTGTTAGCCTAATAATCTCCTATGACCCTATGAACATTGCACATGTCAATGTTGTTGTCACCCAGATGTGCTATGTTCAGGTGCAGATGCACTGTAGTCCTACAACAGTGTATTCCAGACTGAGATTTGATCTACTATATTGATGCTCACTGCTGCCATTTGGTTACACATTCCTTCCATAACAGCTACAGTAATATGCCTCTTGAGGACTGTGGACATGGGATGATGTTATGTATTTTATTGCCTTACTAAGGCATGTGTTCTCCTAGTGGAATATATCCACAATCAACCCAGTTCTCATTCAACCTTCACAGTGACAGCTGCAGTATGACACAGGTGTGCATGTGTATACCTAGCATATGGAAATGTTATCTGACATGAAGCAATATTAAGTCATAGTGATTACATGGGCACATACTCCGGGATTCATCAACGTTATAATGCTGTTATATACGAAAACATATGACATTTTGAGATTCAGTTGCAACCTTGGCAAATTCATTGTATTGACAGTGATTTTACAGCTGTTCCCTAGCTGCATTGTGTGACTGTCAGCATTTGAGTCATTATCTGCTCTGCATGAACCACATCAACCTCAGTTGTAATGTGTCCATATATGGTGTCAGGGCCCTCATCCATGCATTTCTACTGATAAACATATAGGCATACGATGTACAACTGATGTAATGACGTGAAATAGGTAGAGTTGTATGACTGTGTAACAAAGATTTTGTTTGGAGGTGAAAGAAATCTGGACATTCTGTGAAAATCTGTACAGTTGAAGTCCAATTGTAGCATGGGTACAACTATAGTGTGACTGTACTGTGTTATGGACGTACCACTACATCACATCAGTATTACCACTTGATAGTTTGCATGAACACATATGGATGTATGTTAGGATTTCATGGCAGTATAACATTTACACTGGCAATGTCAGAGGGACAATAATTGTGTGGCACATTTGTTGAGGTTTGACATGTTTTTATAGAGTGTGCTCCATGTATTGTTTGATATGTGTACAATACTACAGTTACAGCTTCCTTGATCACTGACACTTGACTTTGCACTGATGTAATTTCGGTGCACATGGGCATAGTCAATGCATTGCCATCAGTCTCACATACTGTTGCACCATTCATTATCACATATCATGTCTTAATTCACACATCTATTGCAGATGTTTCAGAAAATATCCATTGCATTTACATATGTTTGATGCATGCAATACCCAGCTGTGTGTAGGAAATCCACTCATAATAGTGCAGTGTTTGTATGTGTTGTTATCTGTATGGCCGATACCTATGTCAGGTAGGGATGCTTCAGTCAAGTGTATCACATTTGGCACAGTGAGCTACCACATCTGGCAGGCCATACATGACTATTCTCTGGGATGCATACTCATTAGGATTTGATAGTGCAGACTTCTCTTCAAGGTGTTCTACTAGATGCATATGATACATCTCTCTGTGCTGCACTTAAGTAAACAGCTCAGTGACAACATTGATGGCATAGGTTTGATTCTTGAAGGGGGGAATTGTGGCTTATGTATCATGCCAACCTCTCAACTCACCAGGATTAGCCCTGATTTCAACTCCAGGTTTAACACTGTGCCTCTTAATCCCTCCAAGAAATGGTAATTTTGGGGGAAGAGGTGATGAATTCCCCTTATAAAATACTGACAATCATTACAGTTGTACATATCTGTTACTGTAGAACATGTATAATAAGTTACAGTCACATATTCTGTTAATGCCACAGGTTAATGGTCATATTTTAAAAGTGTCCATGACTGTGCCTGGTTCTATTTACATTTGTCCAGAAGTCTGTTGCTATGTCTTCCTAATTGGTTGAAGGCTATGGTGACATGTTAGTCATATTCAAACAAGTCATTTAGCAGATATTCACAGTATGCACATAACCTCTATTGAATATACCGTCCTTGCTAAGTGTCCTTTCTAGTGAGCATGTCAGTGATGTTTATATCACAACCATTCACCTCCATTGACATATTACCTTGTGTGACCATGGCATATATACTATCATGTATGTTTATATCAGGAGGTATAAACAGCAGTATGTGCTGTGCTATCTGCATACATGCATAATGTTATGCTACTGACCTGTCCTGGAAGTGTACATACATTGGCATATCCTATCTTGGGGACATTTCCATATTTGCCATGGCCTCTTCCTCTTTATACATTCCTATCATTCATGCCTGTGCACATTTTCATCAGCACATGCTCCCTGCCTAGTGTACCTTTCCTTGTAGTTGTCCATGTCATTTACCCTCCACCTCCATTATTTTATTCTTCAGATAAGTATTGCAGTATTTTCAACCCTAGTAGTCAATGAGGCCGACTGCATCATCTCGTGGGGGGGTCTATATTATGTTCCTGAAATGGCAAAACAAAGAATGCTGTTTCAGCAACACATAAACAGCAAAATACCACTAATGTGAATGACCAGGTCAGCAGGTATCTACCTCTAATGCACTAAACTACTTGCATTAACATTTCTCTTCTACCATCTCTAAAACTTTCTACAACTATATTATTGTCATTTAACTTTACTTTTAATTCCTCTAATTCATCATACTGCCAACATTGTAAATATATCGAACTTCTTGTATCGAAATTTTTTTTTTGTAAGCAGTACAATTTTTGTCATATGGAGCGTTTCTACCTGCACCTCTGCTGAAAATGGGTCTGTGTGTCCATTCGGACTTTCACAGTAAACAAAAGGCAATACAAAAAAGAAATAATGCCAAGTCATTTAATGGGATATGTTTTTTCAGGAGGAAAGTCTAGTGCAGCCATCCAATGAGTTCTGCAGCTACTAGACATTACTAAAGCAATAGCTGCCATGATTCATGATCAATAAATAAGTAGTGAAACTTACCTAATTCACCATTTTATCATTTCATCAGTGCACAGGAGAAAAAAATATTTTTCATTTAGGCACCTCCATTCATTTTGATACATAAATATGCCCATTGTGCACATTATACAGTTGTAATTAAATTTATTCCTCAGCTGCCACTGCTACAGAGGTTGCTTCTGCACTCAGTAAATGTACAATGAATACATCACCATATACATCAGAGTGCAGATGCACAATATGACAGCAAGCCACTCTTAGTGGCAAATACATCGCCATATACATAGGAGTGTAGATGCACAATGTGATAGCAAGCCACTCTTAGTGACGAATACATCTCTATATACATCGGAGTGCAGATGCACAATATGACAGCAAGCCACTCTTAATGATGAATACATTGCTATATACATTGGAGTGTAGATGCACAATATGACAGCAAGCCACTCAGTGTTGAATACATCGCCATATACATCAGAGTGTAGATGCACAATATGACAGCAAGTCACTCCCAGGGACTTGCTTCAGTATTGATAGATAGAATGGAAATGTAGTCTGTAATCTAAAGTTATTACCTGGTTAAAACCATCTACTTCTTCTTCTTCTTTTGGCTTTTCCTGGTTAGGGGTCGCCACAGTGGATCACCTGTCTGCTCATGATTGGCAGTGGAGTTTTACAGTGTCGAGTTGCCAGCCCAGTGCCCAACTTTCCACAGAAGGCACACACACACACACACACACACACACACACACACACACACACACACACACACACACACACACACACACACACACACACTCACACCTCGGGTCAATTTAGAGTGTCCAATCCACCTGCTGAGCACCCGGAGGAAACCCACGCGACCACAGGGAGGACATGCAGACTCTGCACAGAAGGTACCCCAGCGAGGATCAAACTGGAGAACTTCTTGCTGTGAGATGACAATGCTAACCACTGCACCACCATGGCCACCCCAAAAACCATCTACTTCAGATAATGAAATGATTCCACCAGGCTGCAACATACTAAGGAAGGACCGCACCAACAGGAAGGGAGCTGGGGTAGCTATACTATATAAAACTGCATTGGATGTTACCTCACATTCCCTACAACCACCCCATGTTAACAATGCTGAAATTCTTATTTCGAAGCTCCATATCAATAAAAACAAAAGTATATTTATAGTCTGTCTCTACATTCCCCCAGGTAATAATACACCAACGCTAGAAAATATCCTCTCTTGGCTATCCAGTAGCTTCCCTCAAGAAACCATTGTTCTGGGAGACTTTAACATTGACTGGTATAATTTCTCCTCAGAAACACCAGCAATACATGTAAATTTACATGGATTTACTCAAATCATATCCTCTCCAACTAGAATTAGCAAACCTAGCAATGGATGTTTATTAACAGCCAACCCCAAATGTATAGAGCAGGCATCCTACCTGAAGACACAAGTGACCATTTTCTTACCTACATAATCAGGTATAAAACTGACATCCCTTTCAAACCCACCTACAAGACAATTAGGAAAAACAGAAAATTCAACCCTGCTAGTTTCCAAAATGAACTCAAGGCATGTAACTGGACTGAACTAAAACAACTCCCACTTGAAGAAGCTGCACTGAGCTTTAACACCACATTTCTTGCCATTCTCGACACCCTTACACCAATACATTCTATAAGACTCAAAACTAAAACTGCACCATGGCTTTCCAAAGAAACCTGACAAAAGATTTTACTTAGAAACAAGGCCTGGGCAACATGGCGGACCACTAAATCCCCCATAGATCAACTTAAATATAGACAACTAAGGAACAACACAAAAAGCTCTATAACTCTAGACAAAAAACTATTACCACCATTTACAGCAGAAACATCAAAACAATGCACAGAAATTTGGTCAGGCACTAATAGACATTCACCCTGGACAGTCCACTATTCCAACCCCCGTAACATCTAACCTAAAATCCACAGAGGACATTGCTTATACCTTCAATAGCTTCTTTACAGAACCAATTCAATCTCTAGCAAACTAACTAAATACAGTAGTAGTAGTACAGATCCAAAAGCCACTGTAACTAAGTCACTACCCCCATTTAGCTTTCAAAAATTCCCACAACCCTTATCTGTGCTCTACTTAAGAAACTAAAACCAACCAGAATTGCTGCAGATAATATCCCGGCTGATTATCTACAAAAAGCAGCTGAAGCCATAGCCTACCCAGTCTCTATACTAATCAATAGAACCACATCACAAGCCACCATCCTCTCCATTTGGAAAACATCCTATGTCATTCCACTCCACAAAGGTGGTAGTTCCACGGAATTATCAAACTACAGGCCCATAGCTATCTTATCACCCCTGGCCAAAATTATGGAAAAGTGCATCCATAAACAACTCCTCAACCACCTCATTCAGACCAATCTTCTGGCCAACTCACAACATGGCTTCCGACCATTCCACAGTACAACCACAGCTTTTCTCTCCTTCTGCAATGTTATTAATCAAAACTGCAACAGCAATAAGCTCACTTCTGCCCTCTTTCTTGATCTGTCCAAAGCCTTCGACATGGTCAATCACCAATTACTCATACACAAACTTGAAACTATCTCCCTCGAGGTCCAATCTAGCCAATGGTTCAAATCTTACCTGAGTGGCAGACAACAGGCAGTCCTGTGGCAGAACAAACTATCCACACTTCTTCCCATTACCCTTGGGGTCCCTCAGGGTTCAATACTAGGACCCCTATTATTTTCTATATTTATTAATGACCTCCATAAGGCAATTCCAATGGCCACCTGCATACAATATGCAGATGACTCTACTCTGATTTGCTCTGCCAACTCCCCATTAAGTCTGCATACTCTTTCCCAAAATGTCTTTAACACAGTCAAAAATTGGCTATGCAATAGATGTCTCCTGTTAAACCTCAACAAAACAAAACTCCTATCCCCCCACTCGTAAAGCCCCCTCCTCTACATTGACTATAAAGTCTAACAATGGCACTGTCATAGTCCCAGAACCCTGTACCAAACTCTTAGGGGTAATTGTTGACAGTAACCTCAAGTTGGATATACATATAAATCAAACCATTAAAAAAGTTAACAAAAAACTCGGCTCTCTATACAAAATCAAACCTTTTCTCACTCCAACAGCTAGGACGGTTATTGCCCATACACATCTTCTTTCCACCCTCTTTTATGCCCCCCCCCTTCACAAACCTGAGTAAGTCTGAACTAAATAAACTCTCTACCTGTTTTAATCATATCGCTAGATTTGTCACTGGATCCACATATTGAACACACCACTGCCTGAACCTACAGACCCTAGATTGGCTTGAACTAACTAACCAAATTCAGTTCAATCAGTTAATAGTAGCGCATAAAATTTTATACCAACCAGAAAACACTCCTGTACATACAAATATTATCACCCCTTACAGCAATCTCAAAGTGTTTCGCTCATCCAACAAAATCCTAGTTCAGTACCAACAACTCAGCAGGAGATTCACTTTATGCTAACTCTGTTGGAAAAGTCTGGAACTCACTTCCTGCTGAAATCACCTCCATGTCTTTTCTAGCCCAATTCAGGAAATGCCTAAAACAGTATCTAAAAATGAGATGGCTTTGCCACTGTGCTAAGCCTGACTAACGCCTTCAATTGAATCAAGTCATACATGTGTCTTTTACCATCACTATATTGTTTTTCCAGATTGAAAAATAGAAACACTCTACTTTTGTGTAATACTGAAGAAATTACTCTGTGTATCTGGAACTATGTTTTTCTCTGTATGTATTGTTGCTAATATGGTTATTATTATTGTTTTTAATAACTTTGTGGAACAATTGTTAAAGTTACTTGTGGAGCTTTTCTCCCAGGAACTCGGCTGAAAATGGACATGTATCCAGTCGGACTATCCCGGTCAACAAATGTAAAATAAATATAAAATAAATAAGTAAAATATTAGTATTTTTGAGTATTTCCCTCCCTTTGTCTTCCAGCCATGAAGTCTTTGCTCATTGGATGATTATTCATTCATTTCCCAGTGGTGGGGAGTCTACAGATCATCAAGTCATCCAGATAGGCCATCATATAGGCAGATATGAACATTACTTTTGTCCTTGCCAACATTCTTTGAATCAGTCTCCAGAGTCGTGGACGAAGGTATGGCAGTCCACACAGCCTATCTGGACCTTGCCAAGGCCTTTGACACCATCCCCCACTCTGGAATCATAGATAAACTTACTAAGCTGTGCATTAATCTTTATGTCACTCAATGGGTTGCCAACTGGCTTACTGACAGAACCCACACTGTAAAAGTAGGTGACTCCAAATCCAGCGCCAGACAAATGACAAGTTGAGTACCTCGGGGTTCAGTCCTGGGACATCTCTTGTTTGGAATCTACTTCTCTGAAGTACAGGCCAACACTAAGGGACTCTGGCTAACAAAGTTCGCAGATGACTGCAAACTGGGAGCCATTACTGAATCCCCATATTATGTGGATATGCTACAAAAGGGCCTTACAGAAACAGATGCTTGGTGCAATCCCCTTTGGGAAAAAAACATGTACCCATGAACTACCACATAGATGGCAAAACACTAAACACAGAAAGTGTGATAGGAGACTTAGGGACACAGGTGAACAGTGGTCTTACCTTCAATAACCACATCACCACAACAGTCAGAAAGTCCTTCTATGTGGCACACCTCATCACTAAGGGCTTTTCATCCAGAAAAAAGGAGGTCATTGTCCCACTGTACTCATCCCTCATTAGACCTATTACAGAATACAATGCCCCATTTGGTATGTACCTCTCAAGACATCTGCAACAACTGGAAAGGTAGCAGAAATACCTCACTAAAAGAATCACAGACCTAAAGTAGATATCCTATGCTGACCACCTTAAAAAACTCCAGCTATACTCTGTCACATATCTTCTACTCTGAGACAATCTCTGCTTAACATAGAAGGCCATGTCAAACCCAGAGCCATTGGACATGCTACACTTAAAGAAATCCCAATCCCTCAGAGCCACATGCTCCAGGGATCTAAAACTTGTCATCACAATAAACAAAACATGCTGGAGGGCTAGGTTCCTGACCCAGAGACTCCCCAGACTCTGGAATAGACTTCCCATACATGTCAAGCAGAGCGCCCCATACATGTCAAGCAGAGCGCCTCTTTGGCCCTCTTCAAAAGGAACCTTGATGATTGGATGGGAGAAAGGAAATTCACCCCAGGGATCACGTCAGTCGCCCTGCTAGACAGGGATCCAGGGAAGTAAATAGTATGGGAAGAAATAGCCAGGGAATTGTTATGGCTAGGCTTGTATAGGCCGTAGGGCCGATAGCCTAGTACCAAACTATGAACCTATGAACCTATCCCAGCTGAGAGGACATTTATTTGTTCTGAATGGCTTAGCCTCTCCCTAGTGGTGACACGAGAACTTGCATGACTTCAAGAACCACCTATGCCCTTCAGAGTATGCATACTTGCTCCACCACATGTTCTGACAAGGGCTAATGTCACCAACTTGGCTGGTCAAACCACTATCCCCTGTGCACCAGCTTGGCACACCTGACACATTTCTGCTCTCCAGCTGAGGCTGCGTCAGTAGAACAGCAGTACACTCTGGCCAGGTCTGCCAGAATTCCACAAAATTTGACCATTTCCATCTTCCCTACCTGCATCTCAAGCACCTAAGGCAGTCAGGGCTTTATTGATCTGCACTACTGGCACAGGCTCAAAATGTCATTATTTTAAAAAGGAAAGATTTTTTCTTTTAAAAACAGTATCATTGTAAAATAGCAATGCACAATAGCAGAGTTGTGGTAATTCATATTTTTAAAAATGAAAACATCCTTCAGCAGAAGCAACAGTATGACTGAAGATGTAAATATTACTATAGGCCTACCTCATCTGTACACATTAACAGTCTTACAGAACAGACGGTGGATATACCAGCTGACAAGTCTAGGTATGTAACAAATGGATGTGACTCTATAAAAGAGCTGAGCACATTCACGAGCACATTTGTCTGCTCACATAGACCCATAAAGGCTCCCATTTTCAAGCAGAAATTCTTCTAGAGACCCTACTTTGAGAGTATCTGTAGAGTACAGGGATATGCAAACACAGCCATGTTATAGTATGGTGGCATGCGACTGACTCAAAAGAAATACCAGAGGTATGCATCTCCCCTGCAAACTGCACTTTTATGTCTAATATCCACCCATTCAGAGTGCAGGCAAATCCTGTGTTATAGTCATAGGAAGGCACTCATCTATGTATCTCACACCTATAATTCCCCCTCCCCATACGTACATGAAACACTGTCTTAAGCTATCCAATCCATGATCATATGATACCTGTCACTAACAACATAAAGTTGTTCTAGGGTGCTATCAGACCATAATCTGGTACTAGTATATGCTATTTCTGGCATTTTTGATCTGTGTATGACATTTGTAGTATTTTAGCATTTGTATTCTTTATGATGTGTATAGCACTGCTCTGCTTACTAATTCACTGCATATAAGTTATATGTTTATGCTTTATTTTTTTACGGTAATGATGCTTGTCCCAGTACAGAACATACAGCCTTAAGTCTGACAATGTGACTACAAAGTCAGTCATTAACATGTGGCCCAAGGTGCTTTGGTATCAAGTACACTTATTCCTATCCTTGTCTTCAAACACAGAGTTTGGTATGAGCAATTCAGAACTTTCAGAAAGGTTTGAAATACTTTATCACTCACTTTCAGATCAGGAGAACTAGTTCTTCTAATGAAACCCCTCCAGGCGTCCCATTCCCATCTACTGACAATGTTATGGTGTTACAGTTTTTTTAATAGTCTTAGCTTATTAAGGAATCTGCATGCAATCAATGAATTAATCATAAAGTTATTCACCCACCTGTCTGTCAAGGAGCATCTTTAAGTTATTTATAATGGTGGCCTGTATGATGCACAAGGGTACAAGGTTCCACAGTTTTGCACCCCTACTGTTAAAGAAATTTTGTTAGAATAAAATGTTGGACCTCTTTCTAGTTTTCTTATTTTCTAAATAGCATGCATGCAGAAGGTTGAGTCACACTCACTGATTGGCCTTACTATTATTTTAAACAAAGAAAGCAAAACTTTGGGTTGTCCAGATGTGGTAACACTAAGTATGCCCTTAATAATTAAATAACATTTTTTGTGATGGCATTTATGTTAATGTTACATTTCAGAGTTCTTTTTACTATAATAACCAAATCTTGAACACACTCAATTTAAGATGGAATATCTTTATTAATATAGTAAGGGCACTGACCCGTTTGCAGCACCAAGGTAAATAATGGTGCATTTTTTTCCATTTGAAATGTGAGATTTGATAATGCTCAGTCATGCTAAGGAATCTAAACAATTCTGTAATTTCATTTCATCTTGTGCACCTGTCACCACTGACCTTATCTTTGAGTCATGAGCAAATTTAGTAGGCCGTACCTACTTAGACTAGGAAAAGGTGGACATATAAACATTACATATAAAGGAACCAATCACAGAGCACTGTGGAGCACCCTTCTCTTTGTAACTCAGTGCTGAACATAAATTATTTGACTTTATCTTATATTTTATTAGCTATAAGCCACTTTTTAATCCAGTAACAGAAATACCTATTGATATAAAAGGTGATTAAGGTAGAGAGTAGTGGGAAGTGGCACACAGAAGTGAAAGCTTTAGAAAGATCCAAATAAATAAATAAATATCTATCAGCTTGTCGTTATCAAGAACATCAATCGGTTTTCCATAAATATTCACTAAATCTGTAATAAGTGATCTTCCATAACAAAAATAATATAGGGCCCAACTCTGTAAAGTTCATGAAAGCTATTTATGGACAGCACAGCATGCTGAAGGAAGAGTTCAGTACACCTACTGCAGACCCAATTTCAGAAAACATGCTAATGGAAATCTGAGAATTTAGCTATTCAGTGTAGGACAATTATGGATTCCACACATGCCCATCTGATCCCAAAATGCATTGTGTGCACACAAAGCAACTTAAATGTGACAAACTGCCACATCGACTCTGTTTCTGTAATCCTTGGTGCATGCTTTATGGATGCCAAGGAATAAAAGCAAATACTACAGAGTTTGCCAAGTTCCGTAGCAAAAGAATAACAAAAACAAAACATAAGAATGCAACCTGCAGTTAATGAACTTCAACAGGCTGCAGTGATACAAGCCATAAATGAGGCAGTGGCTGTGCACCTTAGAAGGCAACCAGCTAGATTCAGAGCAAGGCTGCAACTAAACCAGTTCTCAGACCAGCAAATAATTGATAGATACCGGCTAAAGAGACAACTGGTGCAGGCTATGTACAACATGTGCGCCCCACACGTGTCTATGCAGACCCTGCAAGGAAACCCCATCCTCCTTGAAACCAAAGTGTGTCTCACTCTGAGTTTACTTGCATCTGGGACATGCTAGAGACACATGGGGGATGCTGTGGGTATGTCACAGAATGCTGCCAGCCATATCCTCGCAAAATTCCCGGAAACAATGTCCAGCAAGGTGGATGACTACATATACTTTTCATCCATCCCAATGGAGTGGAGGACTGTAATGCACCAGTTCTATAACACTGCAAACTTTCTACATGTACTTGGTGCAACAGATTGCACATACATACCTATAAAGTACATCATGAAGCAGACCGATACATAAACAGAAAGGGCTGGGCATCCATCAAATGCCAGGTTGTGTGAGATCCATCCAACCCTGCACAGGAGGCTTACAACAGAGTGTATGCAACAAACAGAAACACCAAAAGCATGTGTTTGATCTGGACACATCCAGGGGTGCTCTGCAGTAAACACCTGAGAAGGCAGCACAGATGATAACAGTGTGTGGCATGCACGACATGCTAACTCAAGCACATAGTGGTCTTCCAGCTGCAGGTATGAGTGAACTACCTCAAGAACCCCAGATGTCTGAAGAGGATGTATGGGATAGAAGACACAGGCATAGGCAACACAGCAGCATCTTACCCACAACTTTGAGTTATGACAAGTCACACATGCATGAATACAAAGATTAAACATCAATGTTCAGGTGTTACCCCACCATAGCAGCACAGATTGTATCTAATCACAATTACTCACTAGATGTACACACTGAGCATCAGCCATAACACCATCATCATAATGTTTTACAATGTGTGCATATGCAAATGTGTCACAACAGGGATCATCAACTTAGGGCACAAATAACACAGATATGCATGCACACTCAGATTGTTGTATCATTGTATGGAAAACAGTAAGAGACACACACATCATTGCCATACATTCCTATATCTACAATATAACAATCTGAAAAAAAGAGGAACAACACAGGTCATGATGCAAAACATTTAATTGCTGCAGAAAAATACATCATAGTAAAGTGATAATTCAATAATATAAGCCAGCTATGTTTATAACACTGTTGGACACACTCTTTATACAGAGTAGGGTGACCTCGCTAATGTCTCACACCACAGTCCACACTGCCCTGACCATGTTCAGACACATGTTGCCCTGATTGCTCTACAGAGGAGATTGATGGGGTAAAAATACCATGTTGAGATAAGGAGCATGACTGTGAGTTGAAGGCCTTGTTGTGACTGGCTGGACCACAGCAGATGGGCCAGCAGTTTAACTCTGTTTATATTGGACCATAGACACTGATGCTCAATGGCCAATGGTGGTTTTGTTGACAAGTGCCTGCCTCTCTCATGTTGCAACCTGCTGAGCATAGTCAGGGCAGGCAGAACCCTGTTGGTATTATGGCACTGCTGCAGTATGGTAGAGGCCAGGGTTTTTACCAACCATACCACAGCTAACAGACTCTCATTTTGAGCTGCCAGTGCTGTCATTATATCACTGTTTCTACATTCTTGTCATTCATGCATCACACGTAGCTGGTATGCTACATGATCTGTGGCACATGCAAGTGCATGGATGTCTGACCAATGTCACTGCTGTGAACCTTTATTTACCTGTAGCATGAGGTAGACACCCTCCAACACCTGGCCATGCACAACATCTGCACACTCATGTCTCCCATAATGCCCTGTTTCAGGTTGCTGTGGGGAACTGCCATCAGAAGTGTTCTCACCTGTGGTCTGTTGTTCAGTGGCCTCACCCTGTTCACCATCCAATGCCCCATCACCTCAGAATGGCAAGTTCCCCTCCACATCAGAGGCTACAGCTGCAGCAATATCACTGTCAACATTTTGAACAGACTGTCCCAACATGTCAATATCCTATGTGCCAGGGGTCATAATAACATGCTGAGACACATCTGAAACTGCATCATGATCACTGGATGGGCTGATGGACAATACAGATAAATGACGCAATACAAGACACAAAGACACAGATCAGGACAATGTGCTTACATCACATGATGGATAACATCAAAGACATATGACATGTATATTTCAGTGCAATGTTACAAATAATAATGACTTGACATGAGGTCTACTGTATGTATGTTCCATGGAATCTACATACATGGAGTATAGAATTAGATTGCAAAGCCAAGACACATGACATATGTGAGGAATACAAACAAAAACACAGGTGACAACTCCTCATGGGAAGATGATTCCTGCTGAAGAGGGATGAACTTCAACTATTGTAGGAAAAATAATACAGCACTAGTGATCACATCATTGCCACCACTAATCAGGCAAACACAGTTAAAACAAACAGAAGATCTGGCATACACATACTGCTTGTACGTGAACTCAATGACATCAATATAGACTGGCCTGGGAATGGGAAGAAGGACACAGCATTAATGTAGGACAACAACAGGATTAACAGCAATGACAGGTTTGAAACATAGTTAACAGCATACCACTGGCAGACTCCTGCTGTGCAGAGATTGTGGGATGTACTGTGGATCCTGCAGTGGGAAAGTAAAGACAACACAGTCATGCATTTAGCAAAAACAATACTGACAGCATCACATATACAATGAATGTAAGTCTAATGACGTGTATTCATACAACTGAATTACAGGGCTGCAGATATTCACATGATGGACATTGTGCCTGTAGGCAAGATGGCCCTGTGTCGAAAATTAATGACATTAATGTCATGTATCACATGTGTGCTACACCCTGATGCAAGCTGTTACAATTTGCTGTAACATACCTGGTCTGTCTGTTCCTGCACCTGCATGGTTTGGCCCCCACTGGATGTACCTGTAGGGTACAATATTAGGATATTATCAATATGACAGTAAACAGCAGTGCCATGACATGAGGCTGAGGCAATAGCAGGTAGTGGTCACAGCAACAGTAAAGAGGCAGTCACCCGCCATTCCCTGGTTTTGTCTAGAAGGAGATGGACTTGTGAATATTAATGCAAACAACTTTACACATGCTGGTCAGACTGCTCTGTCTGTAATTCAGTTGTATGAATACATGTCATTAGACTTACATTCATCATCCTCACCCTGTGCTGTAAATCAAAAATAACAAATATATACATATATATATATATATATATATATATATATATATATATATATATATATATATATATATATATATATATGCTACAGCAATAATAAGTGATTGTCTCCATACCCAGCCATGTTATGGAAAGAAAGACATGCATGTTTGGCCTGAAACTCCAGCTTCAGTCCTACTCCTAGGTATGCATCACTCCCTTCTTGCTGTGTACAATGAGGCCAGAAATCTTGGGATGTCATGGGGGGGTCAATAGTGGTCCACCACTGGTGGCATCCCTCGATCTCTCGTAACATCTTAAATCTCTTGGTTGCATGAAGGATCATGTTTGAGCAGTGTCATCTACAGGCATCATGGGATTGGTTGTGACCTCCAACTGCATTTATCATGTTGGTGAATTTGGTCCAGATTTCATGTCTCCAAACTGTATTGCTAGAATGGCCAAGGAGTCTCTGTCCATGTTGCTGAAGAGCATCAATTATGATTTAATTTTCCTGCAAGGAGAAGTTGTCACTCTTAGGATGGTTTGCTATCTGAAAGGCAGTAATATGCACATGATAATATTCCTGTGTGAGACCATTTATGCATTTGATTATATGGACAGCATATGTCAACATAAACAGTATGTATTCCTGTGCAATGCAAAGGTCTGTATAATGCTGTCTGTGACAAATACTAACATGACATATATAAGTAACAATGCCTTCATACATAACAGTTGTAAAAGGAGCATAACTTACAGTATCTTTAGAGTTCATGAGTAAGATTAGAACCCCTCACACTTCATATATGTTGAAGGGAGGTCCAAAGACAACAACAACAACATGCCCTAGCAGTCAGCATACATTTCACATTAAAATACTACAGAAACTAAAACTTGAACAACATACATGTGTAGGTGTTAGAAAAATATGTATTAATATGTGTGCATTAGTGCTTTTTTAGAAGCCCAAAAGGGTTAATACATTTATTCTGCTTTATGCTGAACAAATCCATATTAATGGCAAATGCTTTCTCACCTTGTATTTTGTCAGCACAGCTAAAATCTTGTTTATGTCTTAGGAAATTAACTGAGAAGCAGATGATTTTCTGCTAAGTTAGGAAAATAATGAATAGAACAATACTGCTTTCTATAATGTTATTAAACCTAGACAATTAGCCCTGTCTGTGTTATGAGAACATATACAGCTGCAGGAAGGATAGATAAAGTAGAACAAAGACCGCTTGAAGAATATGAACTATAATCTGTGATTGCTTTGTGCTCGAATGAGTAGAGTACCTTGAAATGTAACACAGCACTGTAGAAATAATTGCAACTAGTTGCTGGTCTCCAAGGCCATGTTATTTTTCAAAAGTTTTCTCATGAATCTAGAAATGTTATGTCATGTCAGCAGAAAATCATGAGCAACATCTGCTGTGAAAAACAATATTGTAAACTTGTGATTTACTACGTCAGCTTCAGTAGGCAATGTCTTGTAAGAATAGTATAAGAATGGATTCACTTCCTGATTTTAGTTAGACAAACTCTGTATTTTTGCATGCATGTTTTTATATCCTTGCTGCAAGAATTAAAGTGCCTTAACCTGAACCTTACGTGTATTGGTCTTTGAAGTTTTTCCTTTGACAGATTGGTCCTTCGGACCAGAAACCTCCACTCTGACCAGATCAGACAGGCCAGGTGGCTTGAAACAGGGAAGAAACCACATCGGTTCTTCTTATCTGAAAAGACCTCCGACTGAATTGTCATCCAAAAGAGGCCAGCCACTGTTCTGATCTGCGACTGAAGGGCGGGTTTACCTCGAACCAGATGATCAATCACGAAGGCTCAGGTAAGGTGAGATTTACCTTTTTCTGTTTTAGATCAGGGACTTGATTTGCATTGTCTGTCAGGGGATTTGTCTTGTACAAGTCAGAGACAGGAGGATTGCAGTCTTGTCATAGATCAGGGAAACAGAATAGGTAAGGCAGTTATTCTAGATAGACTGTAAAAAAGAGAAATCGTGGTACCACGTAAAAATAAGAAGGGTTACGTAACATTTCAAAGGTTAGAATAAAATGGGAAATAAGTGCATGAAAAGATCCCAAACTCCGCCATTAACTGAAGATGCGAAATTTATGCAGTTACAACATGCCGATAATGTTAAATACTACTCAAAATGGGTTAATAAGTATGAATTTGATGGTAAATTAGAAAAAAATCCTTGCTTATTAAACTTATCAGACAGCTTAAAACAGATTCCAGAGGTTGGGTAAAAAAGCAATGTCAATTAGGAATTCCTCAGGCACACAGGTGGATTGAGGAAGCAAACACAGGAGGGTTATGGCTGACAAAGTTTGCAGATGACTGAACCAACTGTGCCATAGTACACATCTGACATCTGACACAGATATCCTCCCCTCACAGCCTCAAGAACGGATAACTGGTGCCAGAGCCATGGCCTGAAACAAGGTTACCCCTAGCTACCATATAGGTGGCAATCCCACTGAGCACAGAAAAAGTCCAGGGATCTAAAGTAGTTAGGAAAACCTTCTATATACCCACCTGATCATGAAGGGGATCACACATAGATCAAAAGTTCCTCACCAAAAGGATAAAGGGGTCTCAAAATATGTCTTATGCTGCCCCGACTGAAGAACTCCAGCTCTATTCAGTCTCATACCCCGCTTGCTCAGAGGACTGTGCCTGACATATAAGGCCATGTCAAAACCCAGATTTGATGAAATATAAGCTCACCAAAAAAATCTAGATCATCAGAACCACAAAAGGCGGAGACTTAAACCTTGCAACGGTTATAAATAGAACCAGGGATTACTTCAGTGTCACTGCTTGACAGAGGCACAAAAAATGATAGGCATAGTTTTTATTCGAACCTATGAACCTAAACCGTAGGGAACAAAAGAGTAATAATTCGAAAGCAATGTTTTTAGATAAAGAGGATAATAACTTAGTAATAGCATCGGCCCCTCCACCCCCTCTGCTTCCCTTACCAGAATACGAAGCGAGTGGACAAGCTGGTCCACCCCCACGATATCCAGAAATTCCTGCAAAAGCAAAACCGTTTGTTAGAGATCCCGTCGAGACCATGTCTCGAACACGGGCAGGAAACTCAAAAGGGGACATTGAGTTGTATCAAATGAATAGAAATACACAATCTTTAAGTGAGGAAGAGATGTGCCCACTAATAGAAGTACCAAATCCTCAGGCAGGACAAGAAGGGCAGGACTCAACTCTCCTAGTATACAGACCGTGGACACCGGAAGATATCCGGAAAACCACTGAGGAAATTCCCCATCCAAAAGTTAATTTTAGAAAATTTTTAGAAGACCTACAAGGCATGAGGTTAAGTTATAACTTAAACGGAGAGGAAGTAGAAAAAGTAGTCAGACAAATCGTGGGACCAGATTGGCACATGATCAGTGGCAATTGGAATTCCCGTGACGCAGAACACAAACCCCTCCCACATAGTAGCGCAGAACTAGACAACAGAGTGAAAGGTCTTACAGACCAAATCTCTGAGAAATGGAAACCTAGGGCAGACTGGACTTGCATTAATCAATGCATCAAACAAGAAGGTGAAACTGTTGACAGATATTATGCTAGATTATTAGAGTGTTTTAATAACCATTGTGGAATGCAGGTACCTGAAGATCAAACACATGATTCCCCTTATGAATAGCAGTTAAAGAATGCATTTTTAAAAGGCAGTATTTTGCCTATAAACAGCTTTATTACAAAGCACATGGTAGATCATCATACAAGTAGACTACAGTCACTACTTGAATATGCTAGACATGCCAAAAGGCATTTTAACAGTAAAAAGAAAAAGAAAGCCCAAATATTCTCTGTAGAAGATGGAGCAGAAGTTTATGTAGTACAGTCCGGGAAAAAGGGCAAGAAAAATGCCCAGGGAAACAAACAATCTGATCAAAGATCAGAGGACTTTGAAGGGCGAAAGAAAAGGGGGGAGTGCTTTAAATGCGGTAAGAAGGGACACCTGGCAAGGGATTGCAAGAAAAACAAGAAGGTAACCACGGAAGATAAGGAGGGTGAGGACTGACTATATGATAGCCAGGAATCACTAGAAGATCATAGCCGAGAAAAGATAAATGCAAATGTGATAGAGAGAGTAGAGAATGTGACAGAAGAAATAGAGGAAGTACATGAAGTCACGGATAGTGAAGAAAATGAAATTTTAGACTTAGCTTTATTGAGCTTGGAGCTCTATTTAGCAAACACAAAACCAGAAGTTACACTCATGGTAGAAGGGAGGGAAGTCACGTTTTTGTGTGACTCAGGGGCATCACGGACCCTGGTACATCCCTCCAAACTGCCAGAGAACTCAAAGTCACCTGATTACATATTAGTGAAAGCAGCTAATGGACAGCTGTATCAGGAGCCCCTCTCCCATAACATTGCAATAACTGATCCTGTTTCAGTATTAACCCAGAAAAGCAAAATTGTCATTTCTGCAAAATTCCCAGTAAACCTCTTGGGCAGGGACCTTATGCAGCTATTTGGTATAGCAGTAGTTCCAACTATGCAGGGTATGGAAGCACAGTGACAAATTGATACTTTTGCAGTGCGATTGGAGGGTGAAACATTTTATTGGTACAGCCAGGACTTGGTTACGACTGGTCCAGGGGCAGTAACCGAAGAGCTGATGAACATAGCCATCAGCAAGTTCCCCTCCCTTGACATTAATAAACAACATTTGTTGCACTGTACTCTGTATTATTGTAGCACACCAGGATCTAATAAAGAATATGAGCAAGAGTTGTTTAGAAACCATGCAAATGGGTTAGTATTACGTAATCTGTACTGGGACATAAAAGGGAACACTGTTGTTAGCTGTTCATTACCCCAGGAGTTCTTTGCACTTTATAAATCTAATTGATTACCACATGTAAGCTTAACTAAGGACAAAAATGTAAAATGGGCAGACCTAGGAGAAAAAGTCACGAGATGGGAAAAGCAGACAGAGTTAGAACTGTCAGAACAGGGAGTACAAAAGCAGAAGTTAAATTGGATAACACAGACACACCCAGCTGTGCATTTGCAGTCAAGCGAGGACAGCTGATTAGCACTCTTATCAGAAGAGGAAGAAGATGCCTTACAAGGCATACCAGAAACTCTCTGGTCAACAGGCAAATCAGATGTAGTACTTATTCGTACAGTGGGACCAGTTACTATTACGCCAAAGTCAGCATTTAGACCACAAAAGAGGCAGTATCCCTTGAGAAAAGATGCAGAGGTAGGAATCAAACCTATTATAGCAGCTTTACTTAAGGAAGGAGTACTGGTGGAATCATCTGATTCACCATGTAACACACCTTTATTTTCTGTTAGAAAAGCAAACGGAGAATGGCGCATGGTCCAAGACTTACAAACTGTAAATGATGCAGTAATACCAAGGGCACCTATGGTGCCGGATCCACACACCCTGTTGAATGATTTAAAACCTCAACAGAAATATTTTTCTGTGGTGGATATCAGCAATGCGTTCTTTTCGATACCTATACACCCTGACAGCCAACACTGGTTTGCATTCACATTTCAGGGGAAAAGGTATACATACACGCGACTACCACAGGGATATTGTGAAAGCCCAACAATATTCTCACAAGAAATGGCAAGCAACTTGGCGGGATTTACCCCACTGAGAGGCAGTCAGATTTTACTTTATGTTGATGACATCCTGCTGGCAGCCCCCACCCAGCAAGATTGTAAGGAAGATACTGTAGCATTGTTACAGTTTTTAGCTATTCAGGGACATAAAGTAAATAAATTGCAGCTTTGGAAAAAGCAAGTTAGATACCTAGGATATGTAATATCCAAAGAGGGCAGAACATTAGATGAGGATAGAAAAATAGCGATTTTACAAGCACCGAAACCCACTACCAAGAAGGAAATGATGTCCTTCCTGGGTACGACCAACTTTTGTCGGAGCTGGATCCCAAACTATGCTTTGGAATCTGCACCACTGACCAACTTGATATACAAGAAGCCTATGGCAACACAGGATTTATTACAATGGACACCAGAAGCAGAATCTGCTTTCTGCAAATTGAAACAGTTGATAGCATCCTCACTAGTCTTAGGATTACCAAACTATCATAGACGTTTTTTCCAAACTGTAGATTGTAAGCAAGGTTATAAGACATCAGTGCTAACTCAACAGCATGGGGGCAAACAACACCCCATTGCTTACTATTCATCACAACTGGACCCAGTGGCGTGGTCATTGCCCCACTGTGTACAAGCAGTAGTCGCAGCTGAAATGGCAGTACAGGCTTCGGCCTCAGTAGTGTTGATCCACCTTCTCACATTGAGAGTGCCTCATGCAGTCGCGATTATTTTACTGCAAGAAAAAGTAGCATATATTTCTCCTGCTAGGCATCTTTCCTGTATGACTATATTGTTGAGCCAACCTCATATGACAATTGAATGATGTACAACTTTGAATCCATCTACCTTGCTTCCAACTCCTGCAGATGGCACACCGCACAGCTGCCTGCAGGAGATTGAGCAAAAGACACTACCTAGAAAAGACCTTACGGGTGTTCCCTTGGATGATGCCGAGGTGACATACTACGTGGACGGCTCATGCAAAAGGGGTCCCACAGGACAGAACCTAGTAGGATATGCAGTAGTTTCTGATACTGAGATTATAGAAGCAAAACTTTACCACACAATTTATCTGCACAGGCAGCAGAACTGATTCCCTTGACATGGGCATGTACTTTAGCAAAGGGTAAATGTGTAAACCTTTTTACTGATAGCCAGTACGCTTTCTCTACTGTACATGTTTTTGCTCAACAGTGGAAAAATCGAGGAATGATAACATCTACTGAAAAATCAATCAATCATGCGCAGTTTATTTTAGATCTTTTAGAATCTATTCAGTTACCTCAGAAAGTAGAAATCTGTAAATGTATAGCTCATACCAAGCAACAGGATAGAATTTCAAAAGGGAATGCAAGGGCTGATACAGCTGCAAAGCAGGCAGCTTCAGAAGCATTTCTTTTGAATGAGGAATTACAACCTTCTGAGATTTCAGACTTAGAAATGTTGAAAACAATGCAGACACTTACTACACAGGTTGAGAAACAAAGATGGATAAAACGAGGAGCAATTCTCAAGGAAGGGCTGTACATCTCCAAAGAAGGAAAATCGATATTGCCATCTAACTTGTTTAGATATACAGCTTTGTTGAGCCATGGGCAATGTCATGTCTCAACAGGGGGGATGGTACAGTTAGTGAACTGGGTGTTCACAACATATGGATTCATAAACTACACTAAAAATTTTTGTTTGTCATGTCACGTTTGTAATAAACATCATGCACAAGGGGCATTAAAGTCCAAGCAGGGGAGTTTCCCTGCACCACTGTATCTATTCCATACTATCTGTATGGCTTTCATAGAACTGAACAAATGCGAAAATAAGAAGTATTGTCTTGTCATTGTAGATATGTTTTCCAAATGGGTGGAAGCCTTTCCGACCAAAAATCCAGAGCATACAGGAATGCAGAACAGCCACAAAAAATTGCATGATTATCCTGTTGGCTATACTGGTGACATTAATCTTTTTGTTGTGGCCTTTCCTTTTTCCAGCCACACAAGCTAAACTGAATAAACGCGATGCGTTACTCGTAGACTGGCATCCAAACTTTAACACTTACCAAGCGATCAAACATGTGTATGCTGAGACTTTTAATGTTTCAAATTGTTGGGTTTGTACATTTATACCAACAGCATACAGGGGATTATTAATGACTGCAGTCCCCCTAGGGGTCAATGAGACCTGGGAAAACTTGGTTTATGATACTACGACTGTTAAATCACAAGATAAAATAGCATTGCACCTGCCTGTTACACAAAAGGGAATTGTGTGTTTTTATAAAAATGATACTATCCAGGTGGGTTGGAGTAATTGCAATATGACTGTACCTTACAAATGTTACACCAAAGCTAATAATGCAGGTTCTATTTGTGATACAGACTATGACTCATTTCTTAAATCAATGCACAGAACGATTAATGAAGTACAACATAATCCTGTTCTTTTTAAGCAACTGTCTATAATAAAGACGAAAATGTTTCATGCAGGGGAAGCATATATTAATAATAAAGTTACTACTAAAGTGGAAGATTGTTATTTTGTATGTGGCAAAAAGGCCTATAAATGGTTACCTGAGAATTGGTCTGGCAGTTGTTTTTTGGGTTACCTGGTTCTGGCCATACGACACACTGCAGTTTTGCCTCGAGGTAAAATTAGAAATGCATGAGAGGTCACCAAGAAACCTGTCAGGAAACCTGAGAATCCAGTGAGACAGATCGCGGTGGGCTGGAGAAACCATCATTCCATGAGCGATAAACTAACACATATGGACTTGAGTGACACTGTCATATCGTGAGCAGGCATATTACCAGCATATGGAGCAGTGAAATCGATTTGGGAGCTGAGAAAACTGTCTAAACTCCTCAAAGTAATGAGCAATGCAACTTTCTCTGCTCTCGAATTAGTGACTGATGAACTGAATGCCATAAGAACTGTAGTGCTTCAAAATCGCATGGCTCTTGACTTCACCCTAGTGGCAAGAGGTGGTACATGCGGTTTAATCCAAGAAGAATGCTGTTCGTATATTCCTGACAACCAGCACGAGATAGACAACCACCTTGAGGTGATTCAGCAAGTGTCGACCATGACCAAACCAGGCCCAAATCCTCTGACAGACTTTTTCCAGAAATGGTTTGGGGGGGTGGGGTTCCATCCTAATGAACATCTTGATTGCTATTTGTGTAGGAATGGTCCTGTTGGGAGTATGTGTTTGTTGTGGCATCCCCTGCATGAAAAGATTGATCAAAGATTTTATAGATTTGTCAGTTTCTGAAACCTTATATCAAGGTAGTGAGCTTGATGAACTGTTGAAGACTGAGATGCTTTCATAAGTTAAACTGAATGACTTTCTTAACTGCAAATCCAAAATGGAAGAAGTTAGGAAAAGAAACAAATCGTTTATGCTTTTGAAAGTAGAATAAAAGTATTAATGGGGGGAAATGTTAGAAAAATATGTATTAATATGTGTGCATTAGTGCTTCTTTAGAAGCCCAAAAGGGTTAATACATTTATTCTGCTTTATGCTGAACAAATCCATATTAATAGCAAATGCTTTCTGACCTTGCGTGGCTTGCAGTCACTTGGATTTCTTTAGGTGGAGCATGTCCATCAATTCTGAGTTGGACATGACTTTGTAAGTCAGACAGAAATCACCTCTGAGTAAGCGATATGCCACTGAGTACAGCCAGAGTTTTTTCAGTTGGGCTGCATAGGTCATATGTTAGAGGCCAGTAATCCTCTTGGTGGGGTACTTTTGTGGCCTTTCCAGCTGTTGGAAGTGTCTTGTGAGGTACATCCCAAGTGGGGCATTGTACTCTATGATGGGTCTGATGAGTGACGAGTAGAAGGGCACTATAACCTCTTTATTTCTAGATGTGAACCCTTTAGTAATTAGATGGGCCACATAGAAGGATTTCCTGACTACTTTGGCAATATGATTATCAAAGGAGAGATTACTAT
Source organism: Protopterus annectens (assembly GCF_019279795.1). NCBI lineage: Eukaryota > Metazoa > Chordata > Ceratodontiformes > Protopteridae > Protopterus > Protopterus annectens. The sequence goes on along the minus strand of NC_056747.1, from coordinate 933,100,330 downwards.
CTACCTAGGTCCCCAGATCTCTTATTACCTCTTCTGTATTAAGGGGGCTGGCACCTATGTGGTAATTCATGGGCATTTTGTTTTTCCCAAATTGGATGACAATGCATCGTTTGGCATTTAGCTTGAGGCTATTACTTTGACACCAGGTGTCCGTCTCAGTAAGGCCCTTTTGGAGGAAGTCCATGTCAGCCGGAGAGTCAATTATGGCTCCCAGTTTGCAGTCATCAGCAAACTTGGTTAGCCATAGTCCTCCTGTGTTTGCCTGTACCTCTGAGAAGTATATGCTGATATGCTGAATAGTAGGGGTCCTAGGACCAAGCCTTGCAGGACAACACTTGTGACTGGATTAGAATTGGTCCTGGAGCCCGCTATTCTTACCATGTGAGTTCTGTATATAAGCCAGTTAGCAACCCATCTCGTGACACAGGGATTTATGTTCAGGTTGGTGAGCTTTTTTGTAATACCTGAGTGGGGAATGGTGTCGAAAGCCTTGACGAGGTCAAGGTAGGCTGTGTGAACCACCTTTCCCTTGTCTATGGCCTTAGTGACTGTCTCAAAGAAGTCAACCAGGTTTAGTAGGCATGATCTGCCCTTAACAAAGCCAAACTGGGTCAGGTCAAGTGTTTGGAAGTTCCCAATGTCTTTGTTAATGAGTTCCATGATGATGCGCTCCATAACCTTGCAGACCAGCCTAGTCAGGCATATGGGGCGATAGTTACCAGGGTCCGTTGTAGCCCCTCCTTTGTGGAGTGGAATAACCGTTGTTGTACACCATTCTATGGGCACATAGCCTGTGGAGAGGCTGAAGTTGAACAGCGTGTTTAAGTGGGGGGTTAGTTTGTTCTGTAGTTCATGCAAGATGCAGCCTGGAACGCCATCTGGCCCCATTGACGTTGTGTTTTTGGCTTTTGAAAGGGCTGTATTCACCCATGCGTCTGTGATTTCCAGGACACTACACTTTTCCGGTATTATTGTGGGGTGAGGGGGGGGTGAAGTTTGCACTGAATCTATCTTCCAGGATGTTGGCAATATCAGTAAGTTCAGTATATTTTGTGCTATTTTGCACTAGTTTATTGCATATCTGTGAGTTGCCACTTAGATTCTTAACATAGCTAAAGAAGGCTTTGTGGTTATCTTTTGAATCCTTGGCTATTTTTCTTTTGAAGTTAACCTTGGGTGATTTTATGAGGGACCTTAGTTTCTTACTGATACTGATCAGGGATGTCTTTCCTTCTTGGGATTTGTTTTTTTCTGAACTAGTTTCCTCCTTCTATTGTATAGCCTGTTTATGGCAGGGGTCCACCAGACTGGTTTCCTTCTCTTAGAGGAGTGAGTCTTGGTTTTACTAGAGATGGCATGATCCATGCATCATTGTAGGTGCTCATAGGGTGTATTTGTAAAGGTTCCTGCATCTTGGGCAGCATTATCTTTTAGTGTGGGAGCTGTGAAACTTACCGTCTCTGTCTTAAGTAAGATGAAGTTTGCTTTAGAAAAGTTTTTTACTGTGGTTTCCTTAGTTGGGGGTGGAGGTGTGGACATCCAGATTGATTAGTTTATGGTCTGATTTAACCAGTGATGAGTTGACCTCTGGCGTGGAACACATGTCGCCCATGTTAGTGATGACCCAGTCCAATATGTTTTTACCTCTGGTAGTGGAGTTTTCCAGCTGATCCAGGGCATTTGAGTTGATGAATTCCAGGAAGCGCTGGGCCTGGGAGTTTGTACTCGAGTAGTTTTCCCAGTTTCATAGTTTCATAGTTTCATAGTAGTGTACTAGGCTATCTGCCTGGGGGCATTTATAAGCCTAGCCAACAGTGATGTGGCTCTTCCGCCCTGTATTATTATATTCGCCTCTCTCTCTAGTAGTGACACATGTGACCCCATTATTTAGTAAGCTATACCTCTGTCTAGTAGTGACATGACTCGACTCCCGGGAGTAGACTGCGATGTCACCCAATATGATGGTGTTTGGTGTGACATTCATATCTCCAGTGTTTTTCAGGAATGCTTGATGGGATTCCTGGGATTCAATCAGCAGATAGACACAAAAACAGTTATATCTAGTTAAATGAAAGCCAGAGAGGACATGCAGATTTGGGTATATAGCAGGTGATAGGGTAATTAAAATCGCCCAATATCAGGGTGTTCGGTAGGACCTTCATGTTTTCCTGTGTCTCCAGAAAGGTGGAGTGGTGGTCCTGAGTCATGGAGGGTGATCTGGTAACAGTGATGATGACGACAATAATGATGATGAAGAAGCTCGACCACCCCATGTCTGAGCCATCATGTCTGTAGCCTGGAGAAGACATTAGGACCAGAACAGAGGTGATTATTGGAAGGAGATCCAGGAGATTGTGACTGATGTGTTCCAAATGCAGTTGAGAGACATAATGGGGACATTTTTTTAGGATACGGTATGGGCCACGCCCAATTTGTTTAGGGAGAAAGATCATGAGGCTATTTGTGAGTGTCAGACCCATCAGCCAGTCTATAAGTATTGTTTTTATGCTCCACTTGTGTTATGCTGCCAACATGCTGATTGCCATGTAACTGATTGGACTGTATATACACTCTTGGGTATGCATACCATGTAGCCTTCATGCTTATGTGACATTTACTTCTATTTGTGGGGTCTATATCAGAACATCAAAGTATTAAAACTTTGAATGTTCTGATATCAAACACTATTCAGCGAATGCTAAAAATAGCGAAGCTGCAGAACAGCAAATTCTTTCCTCGGGAAAGAATTTGGTTGGCCGTTTCTCTGGCTTCGCTATTCTTAGCACTGTGGTGGAAAGTTACGGGTTGGGTTCAGGTAAGTGTGCGATTGTTTGTATGTTAGGGTTAGGGGCAGGTTAAGTGAGTTAGGGTTAGGGCGCGGGTTAGGCGTGTGTGCGATAGTGACAGACTTTAGGGTTGGGGCGGTTTAAGTGAGTTAGGGTTAGGGCACAGGTTAGGTAAGTGTGTGATAGTGACGGACCTTAGGGTTAGGGTTTGGGTTAAGGTAAGTGGGTAGATAGTAGTGTATGTTTAGTTTAGTGTAGCGTTAGATGTAGGAATTTAAGTGTATGTGTGGTTGCTATTTGTTTGATGTGCTTGTGTTATGTGTATGTGTTTCGGAGCAGCAATTTTTTTCCATCGGAAAATATTCGCTGTTTTGAATGTTCGATATTTTCATGTTTAGAGGTTTTGGGGCTGATGAAATAGCGTTTGCTATTTTCATCTTTCGATAACGTGATATAAACGCTTTTTGTGTGCATGACACACATTAACATATTACACTTTCCTTCACCATTCTGCTGTCCATGCAATGTGGCAATTAACCTACAGCTAGTGCTGCAAGACATAGCCGGTAAACGTGTATTACTGGGGCAAATTAGACAGCATATGTTGTCCATAGTCCATCATTATCACCGTGGTATTGCTTGAAATTGTGGATTGTGGAATTGTGTATTGCTATATCATTTATGTGCAACAGAAGGACATGTCATTTCCCATGTGTTTTGGATAACAGTTATCATGATGCCCCACTGGCACAATGTGGTGTTGTGTGCCATTGGTTGGCAATACTGATGCCATGTGGAATCATATACAGGTATGTCATGTCTATGTGCAGTCCTCCTTTTCTGACTGCATGAAACAGGAATGTAACATTAACCTATACACAGTGTTACAGAAAATTTATTTTTTAACAGTACATTACAACTTCCACAAATAGTTGTACATATTAACTTATTGTACATGTGTGTGCATGTAGTCGAAGCCATACTGACACACATGTGTACCTTTGACACATAAGCATTCACTGACTTGCTGCTGATGGGCTGTAATGATGCTCACGGGCTGTAATGATGCTCACAGGTACGCCCTCTGCTCAGTAATGAGCAGGGTGGGTGACATACACTTACATTTGTTTATTCAAAATTTCCATGACAGTATATGTGTATGTGTTTGAAGTTCTGAGCTTGCTTACTTATGCACATTGATAATACATGATTGCACAATACTGTGTATGTGTATTTTATACAGTGCCAGTTCTGTGAACATAAACAATCATTCTGCCCATGAGACATACATTTTGCATTTGGTTAAATATATTTTGATTTGGCCTCTACAGCACCCTGTGTGCTGTACACATGCATTTGTAGTGTATCAACTTACCTTGTCCCGCTTTTCCCTGATGTGGGCCTAGGTTTTCACCTCCCTCCCATCTTCACATTGCCCTATTATATTTTACGGATATATTTGCATTTGTTGCAGTGTTTGACCATTACCATGTATTAGTTTCACATGGTGAACGTGTGCCAAATGTAAGGTCATTTTATGATGTGGAACATCTGTAAACAGGTCGCTAGCTACTGCTTGCAATACGTCCTTGTTCTCATTGTACTTGTATGTTGACCAGTGTACTTTGTTGACGTCCAAGTGAACAAACTGCTATACTTATTAAGCTGTAGAGTTATATTTTTGTAAATATTCTTACGTGTCATTGGTGTGTGTATGTATACTGACCTTGATTCAATGTACATTACATTTAGGCTACTGACAGTCATACATAAACATCTACAACTGTGTGTTGCCTGGACTTGGTTGTTTACTTTTTACATGTATGATCATAGGTTTGGTTCTGTCCTCTGCTGGAGTTATCTAGCATTGTTAGACAGATTCCTTGGATATGTGTTTATTTATCCAGTTTGTACTGTGATCCTAATTTATTACCCTCTAACACACATCTTCTATTCATCTTTCACATCCAGGTATGACTGCCACAGAGTTTGCAACATGTTGCACTTGATAGTTTATAGGTGGATATGCTTTTCTGCATTTCCCCATGGTTGGTATGCATCCCCACCCTGTTTGACCACTTTCTATTGCCTGTGTTGTACAGTGTGATGTCTGTGTAACTTGCTTGTCCTTACTGTTTTTTCCAACCTTTGTCTGTCTTGTGATGTGATATTTCTTCTGTGGATATATCTGCTGTGATGACCTTCTCCTCCTTTTTCCCTATGTTTGCCTTTTCTTCTATTCTTAAAAAAAATAGGGCCTATTCCTGCAAAAAATAAATAAATAATTACCCATGTTCTTCTAACTTTCACTCAGATTTTCCTGTTCCAACATCACTCTTGTATATCCCTTTCTTCCCCCATACTCCACATCTTATTTTCTATCTCCCACTTTCCTTGGGTGTGTCCCAAACTCGTAGTTAGCAAATGTTAGCTGTGGTGATGTGACGTGATTGCTCTTCACCTTTATTCATTTTTTTTTTATTAGAAATCTTATGGTTTCCATCAGAATCTGTAAGTACAAGCAGGCATATTTTATTAGTACATGTCTTGCAAAGATATCCTTAGCTGTCTCTGATATTACTGCAAAGATTGCTCATGAGATATATATATATATATATATATATATATATATATATATATATATATATATATATATATATATATATACATATATTACGAATGACATTGGAGCTTTGAAGCAATTATATTTTGTTAGTGAATGAATTACTGAAATATCTATAGTTGTCTGTAATGGTTCTGGGCAAATTTTTGAAATTTGCATAACAAATGCCATGCAGCTAACATTGGGATAGCTGCCATTTTTTTTTTTTTTGGTATCAAAATGGAGACAGTTATATTCTGTAGTTGTCCTTAACCTTACTGGACAGATTATGTTATATTTGTGTCTGTATAACTATCATGATGCTTGAATTGTGATAAACTTTCCATAACTTTGCTAATGTATAATGTGTTTTGAAACCAATTTCTCATTACTTATGGATTACTTGCAGATTTCTTTAGTGTGCTGTTGCTACTGCAATACTCCATTGTGAGCTGAGCTATTCGGAGTTTTTGTGGTACATTTACATATTACAATTTTATTTGTAAGTTTAGTTCAGATATTGACGCAATGCACTAAAATCCGCAAACTTTATGGAATCCGGTCCATATTGTTTAATGTTTAAATAAATTGTTAAATCCATTGCAATAATTTCTGAAAGAATCCTTTAAAATAATTTACTTAAGGTGTACGTCTGATTGAAGGGACTGTAATTATTTACATCATTAACCATAGTCATCTTTGTATATAGGAGTCACAAGTGTGTCTTTCCAGATTTTAGGAACTAAGCCTTTCTCCAGACTATGTTGAAATAAGAATGTTAAGCAATGTGAAACAGATGTTTTAGTTTACTAAGGAAATAACCACTCTAACTGTTGGGACCCATTGCTATATCAGATCGAAGTTTAATTAGTGCCTTTAAAATGGCTTAATTTAAAATTACTGGGAATAATGTAGATTTAAGTATTTCTTCTGCTGGAAAATTATTAGATGAATATTTAGCTAAAAGAAAAAAGTGCTTACTAAGCATTTCAATAATGTATGTCTGTAACAGGATTGCCATCCACATGTAATGTGATTCTCTCTTGCTTGGCATTTTTCTGGATCAAACATGCTTATAAAAAACATTTCTTATTATCAGCAGTGAAGGATGCCAATTTTAATTCATAATTTGCTTTGGATGCCTTATTTTTTACTCCAAAGGTGGGTTTTCACCTTGCAGCAATATTCTGTAATATCTGCAGTGGAAATTTCTTAAAATCTTAACTGACTAAAAGTGTCATTTCTTTTTTAACAAGCTTTTTTTACTCCCACCCATACTGGTAGAAATATATTCTCTATGGCATCGGTCAATCTACTGTAAAACAATTCCCAAGATGTTGATGTATCACTAGCAGAAAACACCTCTTGATAATTGTATCCATATAATTCCTTTTTTGTTGTATAGTCTACCTTATAAAGTATGCTAAGAGGTAATGGCTCACTGCATTGCATTTTATACCTCCTGATAGAACTATGGAATTTGTAGATACTACTTTATCAAGCATTCCACCGATAGCCTCTAGGAAGACATAACACTTTGAATAGATGCAAGGCATGTATGGACAACCATCTGACATCATTACTTTCTGCAACTTGCACTGATGTTGAGATGAACCTTTAGCTTATTTACACAAACTCTAAGTGAATGGCACTGAGCTGGGGGTTTAGGAGGATACCCACATCCACCTGTAACTTCTCCTGCTGCTCATATATAGCGTATTGGCATGACAACTCCTACTGAATATGTCTGTCTCCAGAAGTAACACTGTATTAGAAGTAAGACCAGCTAACTATAGGTGATAGTTTTCATCCTTCTACACAAGTTTCATCTCCTTCCTCAACAAGACCCAGACTCCATTTCTAGGCACTGCACTGTACTGTGGTGGTGAAACTAAAAGTATGCCTTTTGATGCAGGCACTATATCAGAGTGTGGTGGTGAACCAGAAGTGTGCCACAGGATACAGCCACTTTGTTGGACTGTGGTGATAGAACCAGAAATGTGCCATGGGATACAGTCCCTTTATCAGACTGTGGTGATAGACCTGGAAGTGTGCCATGGGATACAGCCACTTTGTCAGACTGTGGTGGTAGAACCAAAGGTGTGCCATGGCATACAGCCACATTGTCAGACTGGTGGTAGAACCAGAAGTGTGCCACAGGATACAGCTACTTTGTCAGACTGTGGTGGTAGAACCAGAAGTGTGCCACAGGTTATAGCCACTTTGTCAGACTGTGGTGACAGAACCAAAGGTGTACCATGGGATACAGCCACTTTGTCAGACTGGTGATAGAACCAGAAGTGTGCCACAGGATACAGCCCCTTTATCAGACTGTGGTGATAGAACCAGAAGTGTGCCATGAGATACAGCCACTATGTCAGACTGTGGTGATAGAACCAGAGGTGTGCGACAGGATGCAGCCACTTTGTCAGACTGTGGTGTTAGAACCAGAAGTGTGCCATGGGATACAGCCACTTTGTTAAACTGTGGTGGTAGAACTAGAAGTGTGCTGTCTGATAGAGGTACTGTGAAAGAGCATGGTAATGAAACCAGAAGTCTACCACAGGATGCAGCCACTGCACCAGACTGTGGTGATGAAATTAGAAATGTACCTTTTAAAATGGGCACTGTTCCACTGAGTAGTAGTGAAACCAAAAGTATGCCACTGAAAGCAGGCACTGCAATGGACTGCAGTGGTGAAACTAGAAATGTATCACAGTATGACGTTTTCAACTTACCATTCTTTCAGTGTCCTCACCCTCACCCATAATCCTCAGCTGTGAGCAGTGATGAAAATGGTAAGTTCACAGATACAAGTGGATGAAATGAGAGTCTTTCATAACATTCTCAACTGTGCAGAATTTTGTAGTGTCACAGTTTTTGTCTCATATTTTTACCGTCAATAATAAAATTATCATAACATTTTTCATTTTCTGGTAACATGATTACAGTCAGTCAATAGTGCCAAATGTTAAGAGTTTCTTACTTTTTTATTGTTCTGAAAATGCTAATAATGCAAAACCTGTTGTTAATTAACTTTTTAAGTGAATTATTGCAACTTTCCAATGGGTCGGTGTCTGCCTATTATATATGGCTTTGTCCATAATTCTGGTGGAAAGATGTTGAGAGGTATGGGTTCTTTCACATGAGATAGAGTTTCTCTCCATGAAACCTCAAGGAGTGTGGCAATATGAAAGGATACTGGAATACAGTCACTTTTCATTCATTTTTGAGGAGACAGATGTTGACCACCTCACATGAAATGTGTACCATGCAGAAACAGGAGTGTTACTGCAGGGCAGACTCAGGACATGCTTCTAGACTGAGAATGTCAGATGATTAAACAGGACAAGGTGGAGATAGTCACTGAGGATGTGAGCAAGTGATCTGTAGTGCTCAGCTTGTCACCACAACCATTGCCAGCTGAAGCAGTTAGGAAACTGGACAAAATGAATACCTGGAGATTTGAATATTTAAATGCATTATGGGATTTGCACATCATGCTTCCTTCTTTTTCTTTACTTCTTCCCAGTACATGTACTCTTTTTGTCTGGTTGGAACTATATCACTATGGTCACACATTATCTGTGGCACTTCAGTTTGTAATGATATAACACAACTCTCTCTCTCTCTCTCTCTCTCTCTCTCTGTCCTTATTATATGTTTAAATTCATTGCTGCTTGTATCTTTCACAAAGCCATACTGTTGATATATGCATTGTTCCATGAGATACATGTCTTGCAACGTGTGTGTGTGTGTGTGTGTGTGTGTGTGTGTGTGTGTGTGTGTGTGTGTGTGTGTGTGTGTGTGTGTGTGTGTGTGTGTGTGTGTGTGTGTGTGTGTGTGTGTGTGTGTGTGTGTGTGTGTGTGTGTGTGTGTGTGTGTGTGTGTGTGTGTGTGTGTGTGTGTGCGCGTGTGTGTGCGTGTGTGTGTGTGTGTGTGTGTGTGTGTGTGTGTGTGTGTGTGTGTGTGTGTGTGTGTGTAGATGGGAATTAAAATAAATGGTACTGCACGTTTAGTAAATCCATATTAATTTCATCTGTGTCTTTAAAATAAAGAATGCAGAACAGCACTGCAGGCAGAATAGAAATATATTTAAAATCTATTTTTAAAAGTTTTCATTTTTGAGCCCCGTAATTCTCCTAAGCATACATGTGGTATGTAATGTACAAGAAAAAAGGTCTGGCAATTACTTCTGTTCCCTACTTGCTTAATAAACTTTGTGGATGGGTGCAGCTATTCATGGTGTCGCTATAAGGCTCAAATGTGTTTCATGACTGTGGATGGAATATCCAAACTGACAGGTAGAAAAGGGAACTGCTAGGCTTTTTAGGGATTTAAACATCTTTGAGTAGTGGCCTTGAATATTCTTGTTCCTCATGCGAAGTAATATTCCACTACAAAATCCTCATGTGTTACTAATTTTACTACAAAACATAAGTGCCTGACCTTTACATATTTGCATTTTGCATTATTGTAACATTAACCAAATGCTAATGCAGTCATCCATATGGTCTATTAGGTTTTTGTTGCTAACTTGTCCAGGCACGATTGAATCCATGGTCTGTTGTTATTTATACACAACAGTGTGCCTTAGTCTAATGTATTTAGAGCTGAAATCATTTAGCACAGTAAAAAAGTGTTTCACATCAAACTGCTGTGTGTGCAGCATGCTAACCGCTTCCCAATAAAGCTGAGTGACTTAATACAACATGACTAAAACTCAGCTATCACAGCCTTGTTACGTAATGTCTGAAGCCAGTATTTCTGCCACATGGTGAGGAAAACCTCTCTATAGCAAGATGGTGTGAGCATGTGATAGCATTAAGACACTTCCTCTGTACTGTCTCACTATGGTACAAATAGTATAATATTAGTTGAGAAAACAGGCATGAAAGGCCATGCTGTGTGTTTCTTTTACCATCTAGTGGCTTCAAAGAAGAAGTGACGTACTAATTGAAAACTGAATATGTATGCTGCATTATTTCTGCCACACATTGCATATTCTTGTCAAGAGTGTAGAACTACCAAAAAATGTGAAAGAAAATGTGAATTATGCTGCTAAGCCAGTGGACAGATTGAATACTGCAGCAGGGTTACAAAGTAAAGCATAATATGATAATATAGAGAGTGATACAAAAACACAGACACACACACACGCTCACACGTGCACACACACACACACACACACACACACACACACACACACACACACACACACACACACACACACACACACACACACACACACACGCACACACACACACACACACACACACACACACACACACACACACACACACACACACACACACACACACACACACAGAAAGCTATGTTCCAGCATGTAACACCAGAAAGTGAGTACCAGAAACACTATGGTAAATTTCAGTCTTTCAGTTTATGACACAAAACACATTTAAATAAATAGTTTTAATTTAGTTATTAACTGGGTAAATTAATGTGTTTTTCTTGGAACCTTTTCAGCCATGGCATAAACCACAATGGCAAGGATAAATATAAAATATGCAAACATACATATGCACACACATATATAGACAATTTAGTGTAGCCACTCAGACAGTATGTATTTCAAAGGTAGGAGGAAACGAGTACATACAGGAAATTCACAAAGGTAAGAGGAAAAGATGCAGAACTCCACACAGACAGAACCTATGACTGAACTAAGGATCACAAGCCATGATTCAGCTACACTCACTGTGTATAAGAGAGAGGGGTAGACCCCAGACAATCAAATGCGGGATTAGTCAATATCTTATGTGAATGAAATGGAGGCTTGTGTCTGGCATGGATATCTGCAAATCATAAATAATTTGAATAAAACCACTGTAATATCATGTGTGGCTTTCACTGGCACCTGTACGCAAAGTACTGCACAACCATATCTTGTAAAAAATATGGAGCTAAACTCCATGCAGTAAGTCTTGGGGCCTTTAAAAATATATGAAACAAAATCACTTGAAAGATGTAGAAAAAGTAATTTATACTGTAATGCATGCAGTATGGCAGCAACAGCTGACCTTTTCAACACTGGGTCACCTTATAAAGGTGGGTGCAGGAGACAAAGGGCATGATGACTATAGGTATTGTCAGTGACAGCTCTCACCTACTGCTATCCAGTCTCTACTCCAGTACTGTCACACAGTCTGAAGGCACACTGAGTACACAGCAGTGGCACTGTGCAAACCCTCTGAAGAACTGAAGTGGACAACATGATCTGTGTAAGTTGCTGTCATCAGAAATCGCTTTGTTACTTCCTGTAGTGGAAGTGGTTTGGAACGGTAGAGAACATGATGGCTTGTCTAGCATAACATGTAATAAGCTACATGAAACATCTCCATCTGTGAGAATTTTATACATTCTGTCTCTACTACCAAGAGTAGCCTTTGACAGTCAGTTCAGTGTCACTTAATGGAGACAGCCAACACTCTAGTACACCATGTTCATGGGTGCATCAAGAAATCCTCATTGTGAAGATAACATTCCTGTTCAGCACTCTAACTAGCTGGAAGATGTATACAGTAAGTAAAATGTTCTGCTTGGTTAAACAGGCAATACACAGGCATGAGTACTGCAGATAACATGTGTTCTTGGTTAGTGGTATAATATGTGTACAAAGTAGGTGCATTGAGCTTCATATCTGAAATCCTTATTTCAAGCTGTCTTGGCTTACAGGAATCAGCTACTGACTGCAAAAGATATAACTAAATAGAAGGGAGATAATTTATGGTAAACACATGGAGTACAGTGAGAGTAGTTACAACAGGTAATGTGCTAATAAGCCATCAGCAGAGTGATATGATCAGTGCTGCTGCAAAATACAGTAACAAACATGCACTGGAAAAGTATGTCCAGGTGAATATTAAATCAAAATTAAAATGGACAATGAGCCAGTAAAGTATCTTGGGTGCTAAGAAAAGAAGGATGGCATATCCATTAATCACAAACCTTCAAATGCACTCTCTCCTCTGCTTCTTCTTCTAACTCACAGATTTTATTCCTAATTGTCCTAGAGCCACTGACTTCCACTGGCTGGGCTGGTCCTAAATGTCACTCAAGGTGCAAATCATTGGCAACATTATTTTGACCACAACATAAACTATGGCACTGTTTTATTAACTGGATATGTATATACATTTTTATTTTATTTGTTAACTGCTCAAGCTCACTGGGCACAAGTGTCCCTTTTCAGGGGTGATCCTGGTGCAGTGTCTGTTTAAATGACTTGATCAGGGTCAAAAAGTAGTCAAATGGATGTCGAGAGAATCAAACCTTAGATTACAGTACGCATCACATAGTCTTAATGCACTAACTGTCAAAAACTGGATATAACTTGTGTGGTGTCTTCAGAATGGCCTTACAAATAGCAGTCCATCCTACTCCAATCCCTCAAGATTACTGCCACAGAAACCATAAGGTCAGAACCTACAGGATTCCCACCATGAGAGTGCATGGCTTCAAAATGTCCTACCCCATGGGCGTTGCCCATTATTTTACATTGCTCTTCTATCTGCATCTCTCATCTTCATCATTTTGTTTCACTTCCTTTCAGCATATGAGGTCAGCAACACTGGTTGCTGATACTGTAGAAGAAAGTGAACAGATGTTATCTATTAACAATTACAACAGGCTGAATGAGAGAGAGACCAGAATGAAAACAAACAGAGGATTATGCACTCACCACACCAGTGATGTAGCGACTCCTGATGCAGTATGGACAGCTCCCTGTTCTCACTATGCTGTGTCATACCTGTAAACTTACATGACCACTTATTAGTAACAGTGTACAAATAAAGGCTATTAAGGTACTGTTTATGGAGGAATGGAATGTCAGGGAGACAGTACAGTGCTCAGCCATCCAAGATGCACCAAAATAAAAGAATGACAGGCTGGGACTGAGAAGAAAGGATTGGGTTGAAAACATGAGTAATAGTCATTGGATGCGTGACTGTTCCTAGATAAACTTAGAAATCCCCAGCTCCAGAATACAGAGGAATTGGGAAAACAATGATATATTAGACCATTGTGAGGTCATCCATAGGTTCACAGGCTTATAGGTAAGTACTAGGCAATCAGTTTGCATACCATTTCAAGCCTACCCAAAAATCCCTATTCAAATGTTTACTGTAGCCTCTAGGAATGTAGGACAAGATAGAGCAAGGGAGAATTTGCAGCTGCCCATCCAGTTATCTAGGTTTACCTTGAATGTGGAAAGGGTGCTACTCTACTTGGCATGTAGTAGAAGTCTGTTCCAAAGGTGAGGGATACATTGGTATATGAATCTATTACCTAAATGTGTTTTATTCATCTGCTGACAAAGTTTTAGTTCCTTTAAGTAAGTATTTAATCTACCACTAGTTCTGTGAAGGATTAGCAGTTCAAATAGGGTTGAATCTTTCATGGATTAAAAGGATAGATACAGGTCTCCAAGGAAGAGTCAGTGAGAGACGGAGTACAGAGAAAGGGCTGACAGTCTGTCCTGATAACTAAGATTTGTGAGGTCATTGATCTTTTTAGTTATGAATCTCTAAGTTTTTCTCAAGTTGTATGATACGTTTAAATAAATATATGCCAAAAGGTGCATTATATTCAATAATGGGTATGGTAATATATGGGTAAAGGTGGATTTAAAACTTCTGTGGATCTATGGAGATGCCTTGTGAAATTAGATGGGCCAGATAAAAGGCTTTCTAAACTGCTGTGGAAACATGATAGTCAAATGATAAGAAACTATCAGCAAGAGTAGCCAGAACCTGTACAACAGTGTCTGACTGGAGGGGTGCATATTCTATATGGTAAGTGAAGCAGTTTCGTTTACCAAAATTAACTATGCTACAATTTTATTTTGCATTTAATCCAAGATCACTGTCCTTGTCCCAATTGTTAACATGCTCTCACCTACATTAGAGCAAGTGTGAGTCAGTTGAAGATTGAATTAACAGTCATCTGCCATATATATTCCAGACTGGAGGGGGCCCAAAAACTGAGCCCTGTGCTACCCCACTGATAACGTTTTCTTTCTGAAGGGGCACCTGTGACTCTAACTATGTGGGTTCTGTCAGACAACCAGTTAACTATCCACCACACAATAAAAGGATTTAGAATCAAATTTACAAGTCTATCAATAATGCCTACATGGAGAATAGTGTCAAAGGCCTTGGCCGGTACAGATATGCTGTATGCATTGCATAACCAGTATCCGCTGTTTTAGTTACCTTTTCAATTAAATTAATGAGGTTAAATAGGCAGGACCTTCCTTTGACAAAGCCAAATTGATGAGGGTATAGGGTTAAGAGATTTGAAACAGCCAGATTAATGAAGTCTGGCATAATGCACTCCATAGTTTTGCATATGAGGCTAGTGAGATTAAAGGGTCTGTGACTGAGACACTCTTGTGTGATGGCATTACAATGGCTGTTCTCTAGGCTTCATTATTCTAACAAGTGGAGAGGCTTAGATTAAAGAGGTTAAGTAGGGGTTCAGAAAGACCATATTAGGCACTGATAATCAGACAGACAAGTTGGTTATCAGGGCTCATGGATGAAGTATTCTTAGTTTTTGAGAAGACTGAGAGAACTTGTTCCACAGTAATTAAAGGGGGTGGCTGGGATTGTGGAACATGTACCTGTGGGTTGAGTAAAATTTGCACTAAGCTTGTTAGCTAGGAAATATAGCTATTTCTCTTTGGTCAGTGAGTGTAGTATTACTGTGGACTAGCTCCAAGCATTGTTTGTTGTCAGTTCTTAATTCTTGACATAGTTAAAGAAAAAGTTGTGGTAAGTTTTGGTTTAATGGCTATTTTAAGCTCATACCCAGCTTTGAGTTTCATAATGGTTCCCTTAAGCTGTACTTAAACTGAGCCAGGAAAGATAAAATATTATCAGTGGTCATAACTAAGATAGAGGGTGTCAGGGATAACATGTATTCGATTCCTTCCGAAATCCATTCTTTCACATAGTATGATGTAAGATCTCAGTTCTTCACAAATGTTCTTGACGAATGATGATTCCCACTCTGTCATATCCTTTAGATGTTTACATTCTCACAACTTCTCCTTCTCTTAATGGTCTAAGGGGTTTACTGGACTTATTGTAGTACAACTTGTGTGGCTGACAGTTTCTCGAAAGTTGAGCCTTGACCAGTCCCTTGTCCTTTGCATTTGGTACTAAAAATTGTTTACTGATCAGAAGAGTTGTTCTAGTCTGTCTGGATATCAATCACTGAGTAGGTGAACTAAGCAAGTTATCTCGAGGAATGTTTCTGAGACTGAGTAAGTTAAGGAAAAAATTGATACCATCTCTCATGGATTTCTCCAACAAGTACTTCACACTCTGAACTGCACAAACAGCAAATCTATTGGATTGTGGATACTCAGGACTACTTGTAATTTATTAAACTGCTGACTTGTATACTGTGCACCATTGCCAGATATGACTTTGTGTGGACTATCATGGACAGAAATATGTCTTTCAATTTTGTAATGACTGATGGATGTTAATTTAGGAAGAATGTCAGTTTCAAACCAATTTTAATATGAGTCTACTAACACTAAGTAATGTTGACCACTCCATTCGAAAATATGAGTAGGAACCGTCAACCATAGTAATTCAGGAACCTGGTTTAGCTGAAGTGGTTCTTTTTGTTGGTGTGGTTTGCTGCTGTTGCAAATTGAACATGATAGAGCTTCCTTCGCTATATCTTTTGATATAGAAGGCCAAAATACTATGCCTCTTACCCTTCTTTTGGATGAATTAGTACTGGCATGACCATGATGCAAAAGTTTGATATATTCTTGTTGTAATGTTGTAGGAAATATCACTTTAGGACCTCTCATGATGAGTCCATCTTCCATCATGAGTTCATGTCGGTAAGGAAAATACTTTTGTATGTCATGTGGTAGACTGTTTTGCTGTGCTGGCCATACTTGACTGATAACATGGATCAGCTTCTGGAGAATTGGGTCTGAAGGTGTGTGATTTTTGAGTTCAAGACATGACAACAAAAAATGTCTGACTTCCATGATTTTAAAGTCTGCTTTCTCATTTTCATGTTGCTTTGTTGTTTGTCTGGGTGCTTGTGACAAAGCATCTGCAAGATATAAATATTTGCCTTTTGTATAGACCATATTGAAACTGTACTTTTGCAATTTTAACATCATGCATTGCAGATGTGCCGGAGATGTATGCACTGGCTTTTTCAAAATTGTTACTAGAGGCTGGTGATCAATCTGTATTTGGATAGTCCTGCCATAAATATAATCACTGAACTTTGAATATGCGAATGCTACTACCAAAAGCTGTTTCTCTATTTGTGCATAATGCATTTCTGTTTGAGTTAAAGTTTTGGACATAGGCTACTGGTACACCTTCCTCAAGACATGCTGTGTCAAGACCATACTTTGAAGCCTCACACAAAAGAGATACAGGTTTGTGAACATCATAATATCTCAATGTGGGTGGACTGGCAATTTTCTTCTTCAGAATACAAATGCTGTTTGGATTTGTTCCAACCAAGACCACTCATATCTGGAATGAACTTTCCTAAATAGCTGATCTTATCAAGAAAACTCTGTACAAATGTTACATTTTCTGGAACTGGCATCTCAAGAATAGCTGCTTGCTTAGATGGATCTGGTTGTAAGCCAGTAATGGTAAACAAATGTCCCACATAACTAACTTCTTTCAGCTTGAATTTGCATTTCTGAGGATTTGTTTAAGACTGACTTCATGTGCATGATCTAGAACTTTCCTGAGATTTCTATCATGTTTGTCTTCACCATTGTTCCCTACATTAATGTCATCTACTATGATAACACATGGATAACCAGAAAAAAATTGCTTCATTACACAAGCATTTAAACTGTTTTAACTGTTGTAGGCTACACACTCAAGTGCGATAGCATTTTTTCTGTGCCTTAAAGTGTTTATTTTGTGTTTACTGCCTTAATTTCTAAAAAAAAAAAAAAAAAAAAAGCTATCCTATACTTGTTTCCCACCTTTCTGAAGCTAGAAGAGTCCAGTTTTCAGAGTTTGCTGAATCCAGGGCTGTATTGTAGTTTCTGTGTTGACTTGTGTAGAAGGAAGTTTCTCTGTTCACCAGTGAGAGTGGGGAGCTTTGAGCAGCCTATCTGTCCCTGGAGGAGTGGTTTTCAGCTCAGAATTTGTAGTTTATTGGAGATTTTGAGCTAATTTCTATCCCTTTTATCTTCCAGCTATAAAGACCCGATTTTACATATGTTTGCACACCATGCACCGCCAGTTAGCTAGGGTTAACCATTCCTGGCTCCGCAAGGTCTGCTCTTCAGTTTTTCCCCTTAGAACTTGTCAGTATTTCAGCCTAAAGCACCCAGACCCACACCTTTCAGCTCAGCACTTGTTCTAAATCTGCTGCAACACTAAGCACTCAACCACCACATCTGCCAGAAGGGAATAGTCCTTATACTTCCCTACTTATTCAGGCATGTCCAAGAGTCAGCTCCCAGTGTACTCTCCGGCCTACCTGATGAGCCTGGGCATATTGAGGCAATTCTACAACTGCCTCCTGTACACAGACAACCCTCTCCTCCTACCACCAAACACTAACACTTGCGAGAGATGCACTTATACAGACAATCTAGAGGCAAGGCTCTCTCCAACCAAGACTGGAACAGACAGTCAAGAGGAGAAGGTAACAACTCGCAACACCCCAGTCATAATACATAGACCAACTAAACCAACACCTCCAAAACCCACACATAGAAACACCAAGACATATACGGAGGCTCTGATTAAAAATTGTATTCTGCCTAGACAACAGAGATCTCCAAAGCAGACAAACAAGCAACCTCCCCCCACCAACACACCCCAAACAACACATAGTACACAAACTCAGTGTGCCGCACAACCACAGCCCATAAGGCAAAACAACATACCCAACACACTTGTGATAGGTGACTCTATAGTCAGGCACACCGATGCCCCACTCACCAGGCTGGACAAAGAGAAGGTTACTGTCAGCTGCTTGACGGATGCCAGAATCCACCACATGACGCATGCACTCAGGTCACAACAAGGCAAGTACAGATATGACTCTGTCATAGTCCATGTTGGTGTAAATGACCTGAGACGTAGCTCCCTGGACTACATGAAAAGAAACATGGAAGAGCTCTCCAATCTTGTAGCCCAGGCATGTATGACCCTAACCCTGAGTAGCATTCTGCTTTCACCAAAAATGATACCACAGTACAAGGATAAGATGATCAACTTTAACAATTGGCTAAGCTTCTGATGTCATTCAAAGGGGATCCAGTATCTGTCTGCCTGGGATGACATGCTCGACAGGCCATGATGCTTCGCCAGAGATGGCCTGCACCTGTCACCCCTGGGATTCAGAATATTGGCCAAGGCTCTTGCCACCCCTATAGTGCCATTTTTAGGCAAAGTTCAAAAAACAAACCCACCACCATAAGAACTAAAGGAAACAAAAAAATGAGGGCAATCTTACTCAACACTAGGAGTCTACACCTCAAAATGCACTTACTTGAGGCACTCCACAAAATGGAGAACATCAATACCTGTGCAGTGACTGAGTCCTGGTTCAGGGCTCCAGAGAGCACCCCAGCACTACCGGGCTATAACTCGTACCACATGTTTGGGCCACAAAACACGGACCGAAACACAAAGGGCAGAAGCGTGTCCATATTCATCAAGGACATCCATACCTCCTGGCTAGTTGCAAAATGTGATGCCTCTGAAATCATCCAAGTGCAACTAACCGAGGGCAAAAACGCATTTCAAATTGTAGCTTGTTATAGATCCCCCACCTTGACCCAGGACTCCTCGTTCCTGGGGACATTGGAAAATGAGGGTCCAACCAAACACCACAATAATGGGCGATTTCAACTACCCAAACATTAAGTTGGAAAACTACTCCTGTACTAACTCCCTGGCTCAACGATTCCTGGAGTTCATAAACTCTAATGCCCTGGATCAACTTGTCAACGCTCCCACCAGGGGTAACAATATTCTGGACCTGGTCATTACCAACATGGGTGACCAGTGCTCAATGCCCGAGATCAACTCCTCGCTGATTAGATCAGACCATAAACTAATCACCCTAGATATCCACATCCCGACCCCACCCCCACACAAGGAGACCATTGTAAAACATTTTTCCAAAGCGAACTTCACGCTTCTCAAAACTGAGATGACCAACTTTGTGACACCTCTGCAGATGGATAACTCAGTCAATATGCTGAATCCTACACAAATGCACTCTACAAGCACCTGCATGAGTGCATGGATCATGCTATCCCCAACAAAACCAAGATGCTATCCTCCAAAAAAAGGAAGCCAATCTGGTGGTCCCCTGCCATTAACAAACTCTACAACATAAGGAAGAAACTATTGCAAAAGAGAGTAAAAACCCAGGTATGGAGGAACTCGCTGACAAGCCTCAGTAAGAAACTAAGATCTCTCATAAAATCCTCCAAAGCTAATTTTGAAAGAAAAATTGCCACAGATTCCAAAGACAACCACAAGGCATTCTTTAGCTATGTCAAGAATCTCCATGGCAACACCCCGATCTGCACCGAGCTACAACAGAATGGCACAAAATATACAGAGCCAACTGATATTGCCAATATATTGGCAGATAGGTTCAGTGCTAACTTTACTCCCCCCTCACCCCCCAAAGGACCCATAACTATACCAGATGGTTGTAGAGCCCTGGCAATCACAAACACACAGGTAAAAATGGCACTCTCTAAACAAAAAACACAGCATCCATGGAACCGGACAACATCCCAGGCTGCGTCTTACATGAACTCCAAAATGAACTAGACCCCCACCTAAAATTAATGTTCAACCACAGCCTCACCACAGGCTATGTGCCCACAGAATGGTGCACAGCAATGGTTATCCCACTCCACAAAGGAGGGACTACCACGGATCCCAGAAACTATAAACCTATTAGCCTGACAAGCCTGGTCTGCAAGGTCGTGGTGTGTATCATCATGGAACTCATAAACAAAGATATAGGTAACCTCCAGACTCTGGATGCTACCCAATTTGGATTTGGAAAAGGTAGGTCATGTCTCCTAAACCTGGTAGACTTCTTTGAAACAGTTACAAAGGCCATAGATGAGGGCAAGGTAGTCCACACAGCCTAGCTGGACCTCACTAAAGCCTTTGACATTATCCCTCATTCAGGAATCATTGATAAACTCACCAACCTTAACATAAACTCTTACGTCATGAGACGGGTGGTCAACTGGCTCACGGACATAATCCACATGGTAAGAGTTGCTGACTCCAGATCTGACTCCAAACCAGTGACAAGTGGAGTACCCCAGGGTTCAGTCCTGGGACCCCTCCTGTTCAGTATATCCTTCTCTGAAGTGCAAGCGAACACCAAGGGTCTATGACTAACCAAGTTCACAGATGACTGCAAACTGGGTGCCATTATCATTTCCCCCGCCGACATAGACATTCTACAAAACGGCCTCACCGAGACTGATACCTGGTGTCAAAATCATGGCCTCAAACTAAATGCCAAAAAGTGCATTGTTTTCCCCTTTGGCAAAAACACGGCACCCATGAATTACCAAACAGGAGCAAGTTCACTTAACACAGAAAGTGTGATAAGAGACCTTGGGACCCAAGTGGATAGTAAGCTCTCCTTTGATAACCACATTGCCACAGTGGTCAGTGGCCCACTTAATCACAAAAATGGTTTGCATCTAGAAATAAGGAAGTCATCATTCTCCTCTACTCATCACTTATCAGACCCCTCATTGAATACAATGCCCTGTTTGGGATGTACCTCACAAGACACCTACAGCACCTTGAGAGGCCCCAAAAGTACCTCACCAAGAGGATCACTGGCCTGACACAATTGCCCTATGCTGACCGGCTCAAGAAACTCAAACTCTACTCGGTCGCATACCGCTTACTCCGAGGAGACCTCTGTCTCACATACAAAGCTATGTCAAACCCGGAATTATTGGACATGCTCCATTTGAAGAAATCCCAATCACCCCGAGCTACACACTCTAGGGACCTAAACCTCACTGGAACAATGAATAGGACATGCTAGAAGGACAGATTCATGTCCCAGAGACTTCCCATGCTCTGGAACAAGATTCCCATCCACATCAAACAGAGCTCATCATTAGCACTATTCAAGAAAAACCTTGATGAGTGGATGGGTGATAGGAAATTCACCCCTGGGGTTAGGTCTGGGGCACTGCATGATAGAGGGGCAGAAATTTAACAATACATGGGTGGTGAAACCCAATACACTGTTAGTTAGGCTTGTCTTGGCCCTTGGGCCGATAGCCTAGTACCTACCTATGAACCTATGAACCTATTGAAATACTTCACTGGCAGAACTTATCCCAAATGGTATTCTCAAAAATCTGTATCTAGCAATGGTGTACTGAAAGTAGTTAACAATGAAGATTTGGGATCCAGTGAAATTTGCCAAAAGGAACTTTTTTGCATCTAAGACTGAAAAAATAGTTGCATTTAGCATGAGAGAGGCTACTTCTTCTTCTACTGTACACATTAGATGATGGTGCTTAAGTGCTTTAAGTCTCTTGGATCAATACATATTCAAATATCATCTGACCTTTTCTTATGAGCTACGACCATGGAGGATACCCATTAAGTTGGTTCTTCTGCTGGAGTAAGGACATCTAAATTCACCATTTTTTCCAAGTTCTGCTTTTACTTTGCTCTGCACTGCTATCAGATTCTTCCTTTCTGAGGGTTGGGAGGGTGGCCTAATGGTTAAGGTGTGTGTCTTACAAACACAAGATGCAGGGTTTGAGTCTCACAAGGAATAATTGGCTAGGCTTAAAATGGCTCACAAGGGCAGTTAGCTTAGTACTAATCTATGAACCTATGGTCTGACAACTACGCTTACTTCATGTTTTGCCTTCATGGAATTTGTGACTGGACATTTGCCAAGCTCATCTGTGAAAATATCAGCATATTCATTAAAAATATTCTGTGTAAAACTATCATTGTTATTCAGACTTACATGTTGAACCTCTTTATTAAATGAAATCAGTCCCATTCTCAAACTGTCTTTGAAGCCTAATAGTGACTGCATGTGTCTTTTGACTACGTAAAACTGCAAGTCATTACTGTTCCTGGCAGAATGGCATGAAAGAACTACTGCTCCATCACTTTGAATCTCTTCACCACCACAAGCCACTAGTTTTGCACACTTTGCTGAATCAAGGTTCTCACCAGCTCTTATTTTACCAAACATTTGTGCTGATATAACATTGCACTTGGTTCCAGTGTCTACTTTAAGCTCTGAGTTTCCGTTTAATTTGTACAGTACAAAATATTTCACTCTTTGCTGCCAACTGATAGTCTACCGTATTAACTGTTTCACTGATCACAGAGACACCATCAACATAAAATGTTTGCTCACAGCTCTCTATCTGATCCACTTGCTTCTTTGGATGCTCTCTTGTAATAAAAGAATGCTACACCTTAGACTTGCAAAGCCTTTTGAAATTATTCCATTTTTTACATTTGTGACATTGCTGACCAAAAGCTAAATACTTCTTTCATTTAGGTTCATGACTGCCTCCACAATTACAAGGGTTAACAATAAGGTTGTTTGGCTCAGGCTTTGGTTTATATTTCTTTTCACCTTAACTTTATGTTATACACTATCAACATTCATAGTGGTCAAGATTGTATGCATACTTTTCTCATTCGTAAGCATATTTGTGTGCTTTTCTGTAAGCTCATGTATCTGACAAATGTCTATGGCTTTGCTCAATATTAATTCACTATCTTAAAGCAAAATCTTTCTCACTGCATCATTATTAACACCACATACAAGCCTGTCTTTTATCAACTTATCTCGTATATCACCGAATCTGCACGTTTTTGCTTTATTTCTCAAGTCAGTAATATATTCTGCTATAGTTTCACCAGGCTTTTGATTACTTGTATGAAATATGTGCCTTTCCATTGTAATATTCATTTGAGGGTTACATGTTTCTCTAAATTTATGTTTTAAGCACTCAGGGTCTTCCCACATTTCAGCCTGTATCACAATGTGGTAGTTCTCCCCCCCTGCATACATGGCAGGTGCATACACAAATGAATGTTCTCTCTCAATGGCTTCCGAGCCAGCTAAATTGAGAAGTATAAGTGTTCTTGAATGTGCATCTTTATCAGAAAATGCAGCCTGTATGAAAATATCATATTCTTGCTCAAAGACTCACCAGTACTCAGCAATATTATTACCAAACACCAGCGTTCTATGTCTGCAAAAGCCCTCTGCCATAACAACAAAATTTGTCTAAATATAAGCATAGACCAGGTACTTGTAATAATGCCCAACTGTACAACAATCTTCTGATATTGCTTTATTTTAACACTGCAAAAACTACAAATATTCCAGATACTTTGGATACTTTGAAAAGACTTAGTTAATACAAAAAAGTGATACATTGCAAAAAAATGTGGACGTTTTTGCCTTTTTGTGCATTCTAAACACTTCAGAAATTATTTTGAACACTTTTATCACTATGTCGCTATTTTGGATATTTTGTTTTTCGCTGTAATTATTTCAGATGTTTTGAATGCTTCGCCACATATTCGGTTACTGAAAAATCATTTAAACGAGTTTAAGTACCTTTGAGTAACCACTGACCTGTTTGTGAGTTCACTCCTTTATATTTCTCCACTTCTAACTGTGTGCGTCATGGTTTGCGAGCTGCTTCAACTTTGGATCCCATTCTGACACCATGCCGCATGTCTTGTGTATTCAGATGAGACGTTGAGGCATAAGATGGGTTCAAATCATTTACTGTACATAAACAGATCAGGAACTCTAACTGTAACATATACTTAAGCTAATTGACTGACTCATTACTTCAAACACACTCTCATGTGCATCTCCATTCATGTCTGCATTCACTCTGACTGACTGTACAAAACTGCACTGATCCTGCACGTGCTCAGTAACTTATATGCAAGTGCCACCTAGCTACAGTGGCTGACTAGATACAATATACACACTGATCTACACCAAGGACCTGAACATTGTCTGCAACATAAATAAAATATGCTGGAGAGACCAATATGTGTCTCAAACAACCCCCACCTTATGGAACACGCTTCCCATCCATGTGAAGCGAAGTTCATCCCTGACCCTTTCAAGTGAAACCTTGATCTTTGGTTTGGAAATCACTTGTCTGATGCCCATGTCTCTAATGGACAGAGGCCAACAGTAAGTTAACTAATCCCAAAGTAACATACCCCTTCTCCCAAATAACCCTTAGCTACCGCCATACAAATATACCCTCACCTGCGGTCAATAGCCAAGTACAACCTATGAACCTATGAACATGCAACAGTTGTTATTAAGGGTGTGTTATTATAATCTATTGTTTAGACAAAAACCTGCTGTTTAGCTCCTAGCATCAATTTCACCCTAACCACAGAATAATAACTTAGTATCTTTCATAAATATCATCAACAAACACCATAACAATCTTTTGTTTTATGACACCTTTCTTAATATGTTAAAGGCATTCACCAGAGTCTCACATTCTAAGTTGTTCCATAAGCTCACCAGGCTCTCTCTCTAATAATATTATCAAATGGTCCAATAAAACTGTCTTTTGGCTTTTCCCGGTTAGGGGTCGCCACAGCGGAAACTCCAGTCCACTAATGATTGGCAGTACATTTTTACGTGCTGGCTTGCCGGGTCTAACGCACAACCATCAACGAAGGAACGCCCATTCATGCATGTCGACACACAGAAGTCGCTCTAACTGAGGATCGAATGTGCAACGTCTAACTGTGAGGCGACAATGCTACCGCGGCACCACCACTGCAGTCAAATGGTCCAATAGCTACCTAAATAATGTGTCAAATTGTAAACAGTATACTCTTCCTTCCTCCTTGCTAACATAGGTGTCCCTCAAGGCTTTCTGTACTGGACCCATTGCTATTTAATATATCTGTCATGATCTACATACTGCTTCTGGCCCCTCCCCATTTATTTAGTATGCAGGTAACTCCACCCTTGTTTGTTATTCCTCAGACAATAATGAACTGCAAGCCAAAACCAAGGAATTATACTCCTCAATCAAACTCTGCCTATGACAACATGACCTAATAGTGCTAAAAAAGTCAGAACTCATGCTCTTCTTTCCTAGATCCAGTCCGTTCACACATACTAATTTTACTATTATCTCTTCCAAAAATATTGTCATGGATATTGCCCCAAATACCAAACTCATAGGAGCTACCCTGGAGAATAAATTAAAAATTGATTGCATTAAATCCAATTTCATAACAAAAAAGCCATGAAAAATGAGGTACTCTGTGCAGAATCAAAAAATATTTCTCAGAACAAGCCCAAAGGGCTACAGCCAGTGCTTACCTCCTGCCCGGTCTACTGTCCCAAGCTACACTAAACTTCACACTAATCAACAACAAAGACTGGAGCAATGCTGCAACAAAATGGCAAAATTTGCCTCTAGACTTAGAACTCAACACTGTATTGCTCTACAGAAAAACAACTGGATAGAATTTTCTGGCTGTCTTCAATATACCCAACTAAATGTAGCTCATTCTATTCTGCACAAACCATCCACATGTTCTTCTTCATTCTCACTGCTGAAATGGAACTGCCCTGCAAGAGAATTCCACTCTGAAGACAAATACCTTTGCGACTAGGACAAGGCCTCAAATACACATGGTGTAGCCTTGTATTCAAGCCATATGGCCAAACTCTGGAACCAGATGCCATCTTCTCTCAGACAACCTCAAACAGTTTCAAGAAAAGAATCCACACACATCTCAATAACTGTAAAGTCTGCCCCTGCTCTTTCTCTCCTGCTGGATCAGTTGTGCTCCACACTATTCCTTCTCTCAAACTGCAGAGCTCCTGCTAACATCAGTAACTGTAAAATTTTGTTCTTTCCCTAACTGTTCACATGAACCCTGAACATCTGTTCTTCTGTAACCTTGATCATGCAGATTAACAATGCATTCCTCCCTCACCCATTTTTTTCACACAAATCTCTAGAATTTTACACATCGAGTAACTTTGGATCTCTGTCAACATTTAACTCTTGATCTCTTTCTCTTCTCGTATTCTTGTGCTCACTCTTCTACAACTGACTTACCATAACTACTTCCTTCTTCACTGCAATTCCCATTTTTTTACTTTTCTTTCAGCTAATGGCTCTATGAGGCCTTTCTAAACCTAGCCATATTTTCTGATCTGTAATTGAATGCATACATTACCCATGGAGAAATAGTTTGGGTTGGCCATATGTTCCCACTTATACATGACTGGGTATGTTACCCAGAGGCTTATAAATATGTTGAGGTGGCAGAGCATTTAAAAGCTGCCTCTGTCCAACAGGGGCATAGGTGACAGTCCTGTGATCATTTTCAGCTTCCCTATTCACAGGCCAAGGGTGCATTTGAAAAGGGTCAGGGACAAACTCTGTTTCATATGGATGGGAAGCCTGTTTCATAGTAGAGGTAGTCTCTGAGACACATATCTGTCCCTCCAACATGTTTTATTTATATTGCAACCAGGGTTAAGGTCATTCCATTGGGTGTTTCTAATACTGTTAGACTTGCAGATGTGAATCAAGTCCATTAATATAGGATCAGATGTATTTTATTTATTTTACATTTGTTTACCAGGGTGGTCTGACTGGGCAGTGGTTGCACATTTTCAGCAGTAGCTCAGGGCGAAAAACTCCTTACAATAAGTCAAATACATGACACACAGTCTACTAAAAAATGCAAATACAAGACACAGGGTATTCATTACAAACAGGCTGAAAACATGACATATCTTACACAATAGATTACAAATTTGAGGTACATGAGTCATATTCTACTACAGATTACAGAAGCAGACACAGATTGTTCTATACAATCTGGCTAACAAATGATATGCTCTATAATAAAAGTTACAGATAGCCAAGTTCAGCATGTCATTCAAGGAAGTAAGTGGAATAGCAGTCTAGAAGAAAAACTAGATAGCATTGTCGAGGATTTCCAAATTACAGAAGATTGTTAGTTAAGACAGCATTATTAAGCTGAAAAAAATCTATAATTCTATAACGATGGTAACTTGAAGTTTCAGAGGCCCCTTTTAAAAGAAATGTGGAGAACAGAATGCAGGCAGTTGCTTAATGGGAGTTATACTGGGTGAGATAATTTGGCAGGAGTGGCAGATGCTGCCTTGTAGGCTACTTTGGAAATAAGCACTAGCAACGGACAGAGCCAGGCATATGCAAGTTCCAGTTTCCAAACGAAAACTCACAAAGTAAGACTATTGGAATTAAAGTTCAGATTGTAGGCAAAATGCAGGCACAAAAAATCCATCTGGATACGAAACCATATAAAACTCCTTTATTGTAGTCGTTTGGAAATTGGAACTTGCATATGCCTGGCTCTGTCCGTTGCTAGTGTTTATTTCCTTGGTTCATTTATTTTTATTCCAGCAACGGAGGACTTACCACCTGGTTTCCACTACTTTGTTTTTATTTTTATTGTAGGCTACTTTGACAACTGCTGATTGCCACATACTTAGTTTATATTATACTGCTTCTGGTTTAATCTTGTTTATAATTCCAACTGCTACTTGTCACACATACCTAGACAATATCATATCTCTTCCAGTTTAATCTTGTTTGTAATTTCAGCTATAATAAGTGTTTCCTTATGCCTTATTGCTTGCCACCCTTATTATGGTGGATTTCTCATTACAGTTGATGCACCTTTTCATCCCATCCCAACAAATATGCATGCTGATATTGCTTTATATAGCCTGTCTTTATGTAACGAATTATGCCAATCTATTTATATTGGTTATACCTTTCTCACTTAATATTTCTTTTGAGAATATTGCTACAATTACTGATATAGATTTGTTTTCAGATTACTTCCTTATGTTATGGCACTGACAAACTATTAATAATCTGTGTAATCCATCTTCAGCTGATGTTCATTCTAATGTTGTACTGAATTGCATACACACACACACACACACACACACACACACACACACACACACACACATATATATATATATATATATATATATATATATATACACACACACACACACACACACACACACACACACACACACACACACACACACACGCGCGCATATATTTTCTATGTGTATGTATGTATGTATATATATATATATATATATATATATATATATATATATATATATATATATATATATATATATATATATATATATATATATATATATATATATATATATATATATATATATATATATATATATATATATATATATATATATATATATATATATATATATATATATATATATATATATAAATATATATACAGTTTCACTTTCCAATCCCGGAATACTGAAATATCGAAATTCAGTATCTCGGGACTGTAAACTGAAAACTTAAAAACCTGAAACCCCAAAAGTGCGAAATTCAAAATCACGACTGCCCACATACACACTCCACACACAAACAAGCACACATACATCTTCCTCTCTGTGTGGGGGTATGGAGGTCATTTGTGAAGATTGTGAAGAGTAGTTGTCCTAAGATAGAACATTGTGGGACTCCTATAGTTATGGGCAGCTGAGAAGAGAGAATTTTCCCATTTCACAACTTGATACCTGTCAGTTAAGTAGCTTTTGTAACCAGGTAAGAGTGGAATTTGATAGGTGATATTGGTTTAGTTTATTTAGCAGGATTTGGTGCGAGACTGTGTAAAATGCTTTGGACATATCTTTAAAATCTTTGGACATTTTTGAAAATGAAACCGTCTCAAAAATGAAGGCCTGCAGGTGTCAACTCTTTTTTTGGATATGTCCAAAGCATTATACACAGCCTTGCACCACATCCTGCTAAACAAACTAAACCAATATCACCTATCAAATTCCACTCTTACCTGGTTCCAAAGTTACTTAACTGACAGGCACCAAGCTGTGAAATGGGAAAATTCTCTCTCTCTTCAGCAGCCCATAGGAGTCCCACAGAGTTCTATCTTAGGACCACTATTATTCACAATCTTCACAAATGACCTCCATACCTCCACACAGCATGCATCTATCATTCAGTGTGCAGATGATACTACCATAATCTGTGTTGCACAAAACATTACCACCCTCCTGCAAACAACTCAACTAGCATTCTCTGACTTTGAAAACTACCTTACCAAAGACCAACTTCTCCTCAATCCAAAGAAAACTCAGTTTATGATTATAACCAGTTCTAACAAAAACACTGATAACAGTCAAGTCACTATCTACTCCACAAATGCTACTCCAATCGCTCCAGTGGCACAGGCTAAGCTATTAGGAATAACCAAAGACTCCCACCTAAAATTTGATAGTCATCTCAACTTAACTATTAAAAAAGTACATGCCAAACTGGGATCACTCTACCATATCAAACCATTTCTTACCAACAACACAAGATCAGCCATCGCTTGCTCTTCAACTTCTATCCACCCTACTCTATGCATCTTCCATTCTGACAAATCACAACAAAACTGAACTAAGCAAAATGGAAGCTTGCTATAACAGAATTACCTGCTTTGCTGCAAATTGCTTATATAGAACTCATCAATGTACTGCTTTGAGACAGCTCCACTGTCTTGAACTGCCCACCCCTCCTAAGCTACAATCAGCTCTGCCTCTGTCATTCTATTACCTCCCCAATAAGTGTCCTGCCCTCAAAAACCTAATACAACATTACTCAGCCAAAAGGCCTCTTAGATCATCAAGCAAACTACTACTAGAAGTCACCAACAGCTACAATAGCTTTGGAGATGCACTATATATTAGTTCAGTGGCTAAAAATTGCAACTCTCTCCCCACTAGCATACAAAACACATCATCCAAAGCCTCCTTTAAAAATCTCATTAGGCAACATCTCAAGCAAAGTTGGCAGTGCCATGATTGCTCCTCAGGCTAGAGAAAGCAGATATGGTACACATACTAAACCTAGAGTACTTGATAATAGTTTTCACTCTTACTCACAAACACTGACTAATGTACAGTGTATGTACTGTACCTGTGTACTATGTATGTATTCTAACTATGTTCCATATTTCAGCTGTACACAAATCTATTAATTACCTTTATTTTTAAATTAATATTTTCTTGTTTGTTCTCTCCACTGTAACTGTTGATGTACTGCATACTACTGTAAAAACATGTCTATTGTAATTTGTGTGTATACTGATCATGTCTAAATATCTAAATGTATCTGTAATTTTTCTGTGTGGAGCTTTTCTCCCTGGGCCACTGCTGAAAAATGGCCTTTTTGGCTCAGTCAGACACTTCCGGTTAAAAAAATGTAAAATAATAAATAAATAAATACACTACAAACCAACAAAACACACACAAACACAACACAACAAACACACACGTGGACCCTACATATAAGCAGGGGGGAAAACCCCCCTGCGCCTCCCCTTACCCCCACTAATTATATATACTAATTCCGAGGTCGCACTAAAAACACAAACACACAAAAACCACTACACATTCTACACTCCCCTTGCACAAACACACATCACATACATACAAATACCACCATTCTCAACACTTACTTACTCACAATCATACCTACCTACCCTAACCCACACCTCAAAACTTCAAACACACTCACACACACTAAAATCCCTACCCAAAACCCTTAGTAAAACATCACTTACCTGAATCTCCAGCTACATCCACATATCACACCGCACATCACGAACACAGGGAAGCCCACGTCACATACGCGTCTCCACAATCACAGATTCAACATTTCCACATCCGGCATTGTGAACTTTCACGTAAGTGCAGTTTTGACACTTCGGTCTCAAGCTACTGAAGTTCAATATTTCTGTAGTTTGAGATTCTGAAGTGAAACCATACACACACACACACACACACACACACATATATATATATATATATATATATATATAAAATATTCTATGTCATGAAATATCTAAAGCTCAAATATTGAAGCTCAAAACATCAACAAAAAAAAAAAAACACTGAAAGCACGAAACACTGAAAACTCATATAATCAAATTACAAAATATCTAAAAACTCTGTCCAGATAAAAATACCCTATATCATATACTCCAACTACAAAGTCTAGATAAAGTGTTGTTTTGGCAGTGTTACTGTTAGGAGCAGGTATGTTAGTGTCATAATGTGTGGGATTAGGGTTGTCACACACCTAACAACAATGGACCCGACTGCTTGAACCCGGGGCAGAGTCCCTCTTCACTGACCTTTGTTAAATATAGGCAGTGGTACAACACTACACTTAAATGGATAATGCCTAATTTTCTCACTCAAACAAAACAGAATTTGCTGTCTATTATATACTGTTTGATAGCACAGAGGCAAATTGAGTGGCATTGTTACCTCACACTAACAGGTTCTCCAATTCAGTTCATCACTGATATACTTTCTTTCAAGAGTTTTCAGAACCTTCCTGTCTTCACATGAATTTTCGCTGGATGCTCTAATTTCCTGCCACATCTAAAAGGCATACAGTAGGTGGATTGGACACTTCTCACGTGTCCATAACTATGTCTTCAGTGTGTGCACAATATGAAATAAATGCCTGGAAATCTACTTCTGTTCCCTACTTGCCTAGAAAACTCTGTGTATGATGACAGTTGCTCTTGAGTCACTTGATGTAACAGCAATGGTTGGATCTTATACTGTTAGTCAGTGGTACCATACTCTCCTACGTTGTCACAAAATTATTCCCGTCTATTATATAGTCAAATTGTATTTCATAAAGTCAAAATCAACATCAGCTGTACCTTACTTGAAAAATAACATTAAAACATAAAAAAAGGAAGGAAAAGTTAAAATAAGGTTTTAATAAATAAGTAAGCAAGCTTTCACACATTGCTACTTCTTTGTCAGACCAATCATAGTTTCATAGTTAAGTACTAGGCTATCTGCCCTGGGGCATTTGTAAGCCTAGCCATAGTGTTATGGCTTTCGCCACCCCATGTATTGGTACAGAATAGATTTAGAATACTGTGCCTCTGTCTAGTAGTGACACAGTGAAAATCCCCTACATAAATAAATTAGTTTACTGTGCCCCTGTCTAGTAGTGACACAGAGGTGACCCCCAGGGTAAATCTACGATCTCCCATCCACTTAT
This sequence comes from Protopterus annectens, assembly GCF_019279795.1. NCBI lineage: Eukaryota > Metazoa > Chordata > Ceratodontiformes > Protopteridae > Protopterus > Protopterus annectens. The sequence goes on along the minus strand of NC_056747.1, from coordinate 933,067,737 downwards.
CAAGGTTTCTCTTGAGGAGTGTCAGTGAGGGGCTTTGCCTAACATGAACTGGGATTCTGTTCCAGAGCATGGAAAGCCTCTGGGTTATGAATCTATCCCTCCAGCATGCTCTATTCATACTTGTGCCGAGGTTTAAGTCTTTGGCTCTTGTGGTTCTGATGGATTTGGATCTTTTGAGGTGGAGCATGTCCATCAGATCCTGATTGGACATGGTCTTGTACGTCAGGCACAGATCACCTCTGAGCAGGCGGTATGCTACTGAATAGAGCTGGAGTTTCTTTAGTCTGGCAGAATAAGACATATGTTGGAGACCCTTGATCCTCTTGGTGAGGTACTTTTGTGGTCTCTCCAGTTGCTGCAGATGCCGGGTGAGGTACATACCAAATGGGGCATTGTACTCAATCATGGGTCTGATAAGGGAGGAGTATAGGGGTACAATGACCTCCTTTGATCTGGATGTGAATCCCTTCATGATAAGATGGGCAAGGTAGAATGTCTTTCTAACCACTTTGGCAACATGGGTGTCAAATGAGAGGTCGCTGTCGACTTAAGTCCCCAGGTCTCTGATTACTTTTTCCATACTCAGTGGGTTACTGTCTATGTGATAATTTGTGGGTACCTTGTTTTTCCCAAAGGGGATGACTTTACATTTTTTGGCATTTAGTTTAAGGCCATGACTCCGGCACCAGTTGTCCGTTTCTGTGAGGCCGTTCTGTAGGGTGTATGTGTCAGCTGGTGTATCGACTATGGCACCTAGTTTGCAGTCATCTGCGACCTTCGTCAGCCACAACCCTCCCATGTTTGCTTTAACATCTGAGAAATAAATGCCAAACAAGAGGGGTCCCAGGACAGGGCCCTGTGGGACACCACTTGTGACTGGCTTTGAGTCTGACAAGGCTCCAGCGATTTTGACTTTATGGGTTCTGTCCTTTAGCCAGTTTTCAACCCATCTAGTGACATATGGGTTTACATTTAAGCTGCTGAGCTTATCTATGTTGCCTGAGTGGGGTATTGTGTCAAAGGCCTTAGCTAAGTCCAGGTAGGCTGTATGGACTGCTTTGCCCTCATCAATGGCTCTAGTGACTGTTTCGAAAAAATCAACCAGGTTCAAAAGGCAGGATCTGCCCTTTACAAAGCCAAACTGGGTGGGATCAAGTGTCTGTAGGTCCCCAATGTCTCTGTTTATGAGTTCCATAATGATTCTTTCCATAGCTTTGCAGACCAGGCTGGTTAAGCTTATGGGGCGGTAGTTTCCAGGGTCTGCAGAGATGCCTCCTTTGTGGAGTGGGACCACTGTTGCTGTACGCCAGTGTTCAGGTACATATCCTGTGGTAAGGCTAAGGTTAAATAGCATTTTTATGTGCGGGTTAAGCTCCTCTTGGAGTTCACGCAGCACGCAACCTGGGATGCCATCAGGTCCCATTGATGCTGTGTTTTTAGCTTTGCTGAGGGCTGCTCTCACCTGGACATCTGAGATGACAGGGAGATTACATTCAGCTGGGATAAGTATTTCATCTTTTGGGGGTGAGGGAGGGGAGAAATTTGCACTGAACCTGTCAGCCAGAATGTTGGCAATATCTGTAGGTTCAGTGTATTTTTTGTCGTGAACTAACTCTGAGCATATCTGAGGGTTTCCGCCCAGATTTCTAACATAGCTGAAGAAGGCCTTGTGGTTAACTTTAGTGTCCTTAGCGAGTTTTCTCTCAAAGTTGGCCTTGGATGTTTTTATGAGGGAACGTAGCTTTCTGCTAGTGTTGATCAGAGATGCCTTCCCTTTATGGGATTTAGCTCTGTCGTGCAGTAGCTTCCTTATTTTGTTATACAATTTGTTTATGGCTGAGGTCCACATGACAGGACGCTTGCCCTTGGTGAAGAGGGTCTTGGATTTATTTGGGATTGCATGATCCATGCATTCTTGGAGATGTCCATATAACGCATTTGTGAAGGATTCAGCATTGTGGGATGTGGTTTCCACTGGCCCAGTGTGCTTAAAGGATACCATCTCAGTCTTAAGAAGAGTGAAGTCGGCTTTTGAGAAGTTTTTCACTATAGTCTTTTGAGCTGGGGGTGTAGGTGGGATATGTATATCCAGGGTGATTAGTTTGTGGTCAGATCTCACTAGTGAGGGGTATACTTCCGGTGTGGAGCATTTTGTCCCCATGTTTGTGATGATCAGGTCTAGTATATTATCTCCCCTAGTGGGAGATGTGACTAGCTGTTCCAGTGCATTTGAATTTATGAATTCCAGGAACCTCTGGGCCAGGGTGATAGGGCTAGAATAATGCACCCAATCTATGTTAGGGTAGTTGAAATCTCCCAGTATGATGGTATTTGGTGATACATTGATATCCTCCAGTGTCTTCAGGAAGGCTGAATGGGGTTTCTGAGATTGGGAGGGTGGTCTGTAACATGCTACCAGTTGTATATTGCCTATGGTTAGTTGCACCTGTATGGTCTCCGATGCTTCATGTGTTGCTACTAACCTGGAGGAGTGGGTGTCCTTGATGAATATGGACACTCCCCCTCCCTTTCTAGTTTGGCCCAGGTTTTGGGGTCGAAAAGCATGATACGAGGTATAGCCTGGTAGCGTTGGGGTGCTCTCAGGAGCCTTGAACCAGGTTTCCGTTATTGCACAGACGTCGATGTTCTCCATACTGAGGAGTGCTTCGAGAGCCTGCATCTTGAGATTTAAACTTCTGGCGTTGAGCAGCATTACCCTTAGTTTTTTTCCATTTTTGTTTTCTAAGGAGGTGGGTTTGTCTTTTGAGCCTTGCCTAAAAAAGGCACTATGGGGGTGGCAAGAGCCTTAGCCAATATCCGGAAGCCCAGTGGTGACAGGTGTAAGCCGTCCCTTGCAAAGCAGCATGGCTTGTCCAACATGTCATCCCAAGCAGACAGACATTGGATCCCCTTAGAATGACACCAGTACTTGAGCCAATTATTAAAGCTGATCATCTTGTCATTGTATTGAGGCATCATTCTTGGTGAGGGCAAGATGCTGCTCAGGGTCAGGGTCATACCAGCCTGGGCTACATAATCAGAGAGCTCCTCTATGTCTCTTTTCATGTAGTCCAGGGAGGTACGTCTCAGGTCATTCACGCCAGCATGGACAATGACGGAGTCATATTTGTACTTCCTTTGGAGTGACCTGAGTGCATGTGTTATGTGACGGATCCTAGCTCCCGACAGGCAGCTCACAGTCACCCTCTCCTTGCTCAGCCTGGTAAGCGGGACATCAGTGTGTCTGACTATAGAGTCACCTATTACTAGTGTATCAGGCATGGTGTTTGGCCTTAAGGGCTGTGATTGCTTGACACACTGATTTATTGAAGTATGTGTTGCATGTGCTATGTTTTGAGGTGGTGGATTTTTGGGTGTCTGCTTCGGGGGCCTCTGTTGTTTTGGTAAGTTTTTTATTAGAGCCTCCGAGTATGTCTTTGTGTTGTTATGTGATTGGTTTGCAGTTGGGGTAGGTCTATGTGGGACTGGATTTGCTGTGTGTGTGGTTACCATCTCCTCCTGTCTGGTCTTGCCAGCCTTGAGTTGAGAGAGTTCAGCCTCCAGTTTGGCTATATAGTTGCATCTCTCACATGTATTTGTGTTTGTTGGGAGGAGGAGAGGGTTGTCTGTGTACATGAGACAATTGTAACATTGTCTCAAGATTCCAAGATTAACCAGCTGAACCGGAGAGGATGCCAGCACTCTACCACTCAACATGCTAGAATAGTATAAGGGAGTGCTGTGCCTTTAAGGGAAGTGGGTATTCACAGGGGTGGATGTAGTGCTTACTTTAGTTTGAGAGTGCTTACTTATAAGAGAGGTTTTGAGAACAAGTGCTAGGCTTATAATATAGCGAGTAGACTGATTATACAAAAAGTAGAGCTTTCTTAAGGGAAAATTTGAAGAGCAGACTTGGCGGAGCCAGAAGAAGTTTAACCTTGTTTAACCGGCGCTGCGCTATGCTCACAATCGCGCAAATCTGTGCAAACGTGGATTTTAAACAGGGAACTTCAAAAGACCTAAAAATAGTCCAAAACAACCAATTACTACAGCTCTTGTGCTGAGGTCACTTCCCTCAAGGACAGGTAGGCTGCTCAAGGCTCCCCACTCCCACTGGTGAGCAAAGAAACTTCCTTCTATCCAAGTAAGGCAATGGACAACACAGGATCTACACCACAACCCAGAATACAGCAAGGCCTGTAAACTGGTCTAAACTAGTCGAGGAGAGGCAGGAAAACAAGGATTATTTTGTTGTTTTTTTTGTTTTTAGATAGAAAGCACACAGAAATGCAGAAACAGCAATAAATCAGTTGTACAGGCTAGCACACTTTAGTGGGCAGCCTCAACAGTTAAATTAAACAGCAAACAAACAAATTGTCGATCAAAATTCAACTAAATGTAACTTTAAGTGCAGATAGTATTAAATGCAGTAAACAGCTAAAAAAACAGTTAAAGCTTGCTTGAGGTAAGCACTAGAAGGTAATTCAAGTAAAAAAAAAAAACAGCATGATACTTAAATCAAGAAAGTAGTTGCTTTTCTGAGTTCTCTGTAGCTAGGACCACTCTGCAGGACCACATGGAGCTGTGTCTGAGTAGTATAGCCAGAAAAAAATGCCAGAGGCGGATTTTAAACAGGGAATTTCAAAAGAGCTAGAAATGGTCCAAAACAACCAATTACTACAGCTCTTGTGCTGAGGTCACTTCCCTCAAGGACAGGTAGGCTGCTCAAGGCTCCTCACTCCCACTGGTAAGCAAAGAAACTTCCTTCTATCCAAGTAAGGTAATGGACAACACAGGAAATACACCACAGCCCAAAATACAGCAATGCCTGTAAACTGGTCTAAACTAGTCGAGGAGAGGCAGGAAAACAAGGATTATTTTTTTTTTGTTTGTTTTTAGATAGAAAGCACACAGAAATGCAGAAACAGCAATAAATCAGTTGTACAGGCTAGCACACTTTAGTGGGCAGCCTCAACAGTTAAATTAAACAGCAAACAAACAAATTTTCGATCAAAATTCGACTAAATGTAACTTTAAGTGCAGATAGTATTAAATGCAGTAAACAGCTAAAAAAAACAGTTAACGCTTGCTTGAGGTAAGCACTAGAAGGTAATTCAAGTAAAAAAAACAGCAGGATACTTAAATCAAGAAAGTAGTTGCTTTTCTGAGTTCTCTGTAGCTAGGACCACCCTGCAGGACCACGTGGAGCTGTGTCTGAGTAGTATAGCCAGAAAACAAATGCCAGAGGCGGATTTTAAACAGGGAACTTCAAAAGAGCTAGAAATGGTCCAAAACAACCAATTACTACAGCTCTTGTGCTGAGGTCACTTCCCTCAAGGAAGTGTTCATTCATGCTGTATTGTTGTATTTTACTCCTGTAGAACTCTAATACACCTTTTCATTATTATTTTTACATTTTTCTTTCCCTCATTTCCTCATTCTAATCAGCTTTTGCCATCTTTTATGCACATTCACGATCCTCTTTTGTAATTCCTACTCCTGTACTGTTTTTCTCCTCTTGCAGTATTTAGTGATGATGCTTTAACTTTGATACCCGGGAGTTTGATAATGTTCATTTTTCTTTCTTTCCAGGTGCTGTCCTCTTTCTTCGTGTCTCATATATGTAATTCCCAAGTATGGTCTGCTTCTTTTTGAATTATGTTGACCCAAAGCTTTTTTTTTGTCTTCTATACTTTTTGACCGCCCACAGTCCCAGAACATGTGCATCATTCCTGCCTCTTCCTTCTTATACCTCCATCATCTTACTATTTCCTAAATGTATAACTTTAAGTCACTATTGCTACAGCCACATCCTCTGACATTAACTTGCAGTTATTTGCTTATAAAAGAAACTAAGACTTTGCTAAATTGTGTCTCACTTCCATTACCAGATTCGCAATCACAATCGTGAGCAGGATTGAACCTGTCTGGTACTCCCCTCTTTATCCTTATCTCCACAAGTACTCCTGCATATATGAGTATTTCAGTTTCTGGCTTTTGGCATGTGGCCTGTATGCAGAATATGAACTTTTCCCCTGATCTACCTTTGCTTCAGTGTGTTTCATAGTAATTCCCATCTAACCATATCAATCTCATATTTCCCTTCCTACTTCTGCTCTTGCATGTGCATTTATTCTAGCAGGTCCCACCATTTTCTTTTGCCTTCCTTTCCTTCAGTAAGCAATTTTGCGCTATTTGAATTATTTTGGCAAAATTTAATTTCTTCTTCTTGCCAATATCTTTGCCAAAAAAATTGATGTCTACATAAATCAAAGAACTAAGTCTCAATCACAAGCATGATCTGTGCCTGACGTATAAAGCCATGTCCAACCCGGAATTAATGGACATGCTGCACCTCAGAAAATCCAAATCCCCATCGAATGGGTTGTCGAGACTTGAACCTCTGGGCACGAAATAAATAGGGACATGCTGGAGGGGAGGAATTCGAGACTCCCTTCTCCCTGGAATAAAAATAAAAATCAGTCCAGGCAGAGTAGTAGAGTCTCCTCTCTCATCTCTAGAGGTATCTTGATGAGTGGATCGAGTGGGAGACGTTTTATCACTTCTGTGTCACTGTTAGACAGAGGCACAGTAGGCACAGTATACTAACTCTAAACAAAAATAAATTCAAACTGGGTGCAGGGCAAAACACCAAACACATTCTGGCTATAAATGCTAATGCTTATAATAGCCTAGCCTGCATGAACCTATGAACAGGATTGAGCCTGTCTGGTACACCCCCTTTATCCTTGTCTCCACAATTACTCCTGCACATATGAGTATTTCAGTTTCTAGGTTTTGGCATGTGGCCTGTATGCAAAATATGAACTCGTCTCTGATCTACCTTTGCTTCAGTGTGTTCTAAAGGAATTCTCATCTCACCATATCAATCTCATCTTTCCCTTCCTGCTTCTGTTCCTCCTTGTACAGTAATTCTAGCAGGTCCCATCATTTTCTTCGGCCTTCCTTTCCTTCAGTAAGCAGTTTTGCTCTAATTGAATTATTTTGGCAATATTTAATCTCTTCTTCTTGCCAATACCATTGCCAAAAAAACACTGTCTACGTAAATCAAAGAAATAAGTCTCTAACTTCCCATGTCCTCCTAGTCTTGTCTCCTTTTAGGTATCAAAGTTATCCTGGCCCTTCTCATACTTTCAGATATTTCCCAGAGTTCTGCAGTCTCTTGTATTCCTCCTCTAGGACCATCCACATTTCTTCCCCTCCACATTTGCAGAATTCTAGGGGGACTCCATCTGACATCCCAACTTCAGTGTCTTCATCTTGTATATGGCTTTCCTTATCTCATCCCTTTTTACCTCTGCATTTGGCTTCTTTTTGGTTCATTTCACAGTATACATGCCTCTACATTCTTTCCCCATTTCATTTATGAAACTTCAGCCCTTTTTACAAATTTCCCTGTAATATTTTTTAAATCATTCCCTGATTATCATGTCCTCTACTAAATATTCTCTAGTTCCTCCCCTTATCATCCATATCTCTCCCAATGCCTGTTTCAGCTTGTATTCCTTAGTCAGCTATATCCTTTCTGCTTCCTCCACTATCCACCAGACGTCCATCCAGCATCATTGTTAAATTTCTTGTTCTGTATTATTTTTACTTTCTAGTTCCATTCATATTACTTTTTCTTACATCTTTGGTGCTTTCTTCCATTTTGCTTCTTCTGGCTTCCTTCTGTATGACCTTTAGTTCTTCATTTCATCTCTACTTGTCTGTACTCAGTTAACAAATAAGTTATTGGAGAATCTTTCTTCATTTCTGTTATATGTTTCCTGTTGTCCAGTGTGCACCTTCCACCCTTACCTGCCAGATTATCTATCTGCCTATCCTGTTTTTTATCACCTTCTCTATGGTTGTGAAAACCCTCTCTGAAATAAAATTGTTACTGTTCTCCTTTGTCCCCTAGCTTTGTTGTCAGTTTCTCCCTTTGGGTGGTCATAACCCAGTATCTTCTCCCCATCTCTGGTTTTCATTTCTGTTTCTTGTGATATGGTGTCTCCTCCATTATCTTTAGCTTTACTTTTCCTGTATTTTCATTCTTTTGATAGATTTTATAAACCCCACTGTTCCACATAATTCTTTGTATTTTCTTTGTTGCTTTTTCCCACCCTTTTTTACTGTCCCTGTTGCTGTTATCTGCATAACTCTTCCCCCAGACTTACCCTCCAAGCTGATTATTGTGTTTTTTTGTCAACAGCCTGTGCTTGGACTTCTTCCTCCTCCCTATTCCTGGCCTCTGGATCCTTGCCGTTTGCCTTTTTTGTCTCTTGCATGCACATGGGTGTGCCCTGGACAATGAGCTTTTAAGACCTTGTTTGCTCCCTTCCAGCAGTCCCTCACATTAATACATTACAAGTCTGTGTAGTACTGATATCACAGTCTTTTTATATCATAGTGATCCAAGTTATTGGTCTCCTCTCCCCATTGTTATTTACCCGTCTGCCATTTCAGCTTAATTTGTGTGACAGCCCACCATTTTTTTTCTTTTTCGGTCTTATAGTGCTTTATTATGCTACTTTTCTGCCATTGTTGCTTTATTTCACATTTGTCAGTAAGTTCATCTTTACCTTATTTTTTCCCTGGTTTCCCCCATACATTTCTTTTCCTAGTTCCCATTTGTTGCACCAGCAACCATTACCTATTTCTTCTTAGACTTAGATGTTAAAGCTATGTTTACTGCAGTTTATTCTGTATCATTAAATAGTTATTAAATATATATATTGCTTTTCTTGGATGCTTTCCCCTATGACTGCCGCATTACTTACAATTGCCCAAGCAAATGAAACAGTTCCTGCTATTATTTGTACAGCTGGCATTTTTCATGCCATACGTTGCTGGAGTTTAGTTTCCAGAATCATGAGCATTATCTTGCTAGCTTGTGAAAAAAAGTACACTTGTCCAATAATTTGATATCTATTTAGCATTGTCTGATTTTGGAGACTAGAATATAAAGTAACACTTTTCCAATTCAGTGGACACTGCTGTGTTTTTCCATTTTACTGACAAATTATGAATAGTACTGCAGTAGCATTTTTTTGCAAGATTTTGAACAATTTATATGGAATTCCATCATCTCATGCAACTATGTTGTTAGCAAGGCTTTCTAGAGCAACTTTAACTTCAACCCCTTGGATGTATGTCCCCAGATAAAAGAGCATGACACCATATGTATCAGTTACATTGGAGCTCTTCTAATAGAGTTCTTTTGTATATTCCTACCACCTCTTTTTAATATCCTCTGCTTCTTTTAGATCAGTTTCATCTGTCTTTTATCAAGTTAATATTTACCTGGAAGTTTCAGTTAATATCATCAGTCTATTATCCATCATCAGTGGGGGAGGTTGGCATAATGGTTAAGGTGTTTACCTTACAGACACAAGGTGCAGGGTTTGATTCTCACTTGGGGTAGTTGGCTAGGCTTAAAAATGGCCCACAAGGGCAATTAGCCCAGTACTAAACTATGAACTATTTGAGGAGATATTGTCTTTCTCATTCTATTATCTTTTTCCATGTCTTTGAATCACTTATCTCTTGTTGCTATTCTCTGAACCATCACATTCAAGTTGACACATTTTTCTCTATTTCCATTCTCTTTTGCTCTCCATTCTCTTTTGCTCTCCATCTTTCCTCAGTCATTTCTAAAGCTGCAACAGACAGTCCCCAGGATTTGGTAAACTTCCATGCAGGAATAGTTTATTTCTGCATGGAAATGACTGTTTAAAAGCAGCACGACAGCACGCCATGCATAGTTATGAAGGCGCGCTGCCTCTGCTCCTAAATGGACATGAAGTGTGGACAAGGGCAGGGGGTGTGTCTGAGAGCAGAGCTCTCACAATATACACTCCCCTGCACTTAAGAATTGCCATTCAGCAATCAAAATGAGCGAGAATGCTCATAGTACAACAGACCTCTCAACCGTCCCTGATTTTCAGGGACATCTCTGATGTTGACTCAAAGTTCATCTTTGTTCCTCTGAATCCCTATTAACACTGGTGCCTGTTGAACAAAAGGTGGTGGATTATACTTAATAAATAAATATGACAATAATGAAGAGCTGAGTAGTTATTTCATGTCAGGAAATGTATATTAATTCACATTTTGATTCTCTAATTCTGGTAATGTCTCAAGTTAATAAAACTAACATTTGAAAAGTGTCCCTGATCATCCCCGATTTATTCTGGAGTTGTCACTGATTCTGTTGAGATCTGTCAATGATTGGTAGAGAGCTATGACAACAACCACAACAAGCACTCTAGGATTTCCGTCAAATGTGCAGATGCACGCAGAAATCCACAGCAATAAGTGAAACCTGTCCCTTCTTAGAGAAAATAACACTAGAAATATTTTTTTTATCAAACTGATTAAATTTAACCGTAGCTGCGTGGGTTTGCCCATTGCTTAGCTACGCATACTCTAGCTTAAATGGCAGAAGAAGGTAAACAGCAAGATATATTCATCAGAAACAGTATTGCAATAGTGTAGTCATTAGAGCATTCGCTTTGCAAGCAGTCATTCCTCGTTTGATCCTCACTGTAGTAAATTCCGTTTTCCATGTGAAACAATTCGTGAACATCTTATTGCTGTATAACCTACTAAATAACATGTATTTGTGAACTGGAGTACTGCATTAAGTGCAAATGTGAGGTGTCATTGTAATAATGTGGAAAAATCTACAGATAAATACAAGTGCCCATACAGTATACACACACATTAATCAGGGATACTAAACAAAGTTGTAATGTGTAATGAATGATAAATCAATGCCATACAGCAAATAGTGTAAAAAATGTATAAAGTGTCCAAATCTACCACTTTCCCAAGACCCATGGTTCTTTTCTTTCTAAATTAGTGTGGGGGTAAGTGGGAGTAAGCAGTTTTAAGCAGTAGTAATCAGGTTTAATCTTGTTTGCACGGGGGTTAAGCAATGCCTACACAGGATAGGCAATTTAGAGACTGAGTGTAAGAATATTTAGCCAGAAGTTAACATTGCTTACCATCGTGCAAACCCACTTACAACAGCTTAAAAGTGCCTTAATCACTCTGTATCCAACAGCCCTTGTTCTTCCCAGCAACAAAATAAACAGGCCTTGAACCCAGGACCATGTACACTATAGTCACAGTAGTTAACCACTAAGCCATCACACCTGTACATAAAATTGAGGTATATGCAAACAGATCCTCACTATAGCAAAATCACAATTTACATGTGAAAGGAATTTATAAACAATTTGTTTGTTGTATAACCTACTAAATAACATATATTTGTAATCTGAAGTACTGCATTAAGTCCAGATGTGAGGAGTCATTGTAATAAAGTGGCGAAATCCCCTGATAAACACAAGTACCCCATACAGTGTATGTACACATGAATCAGGGATACTAAACAAATATATAACATGTAATGAATGATAAATCAATGTCAAACAGTAAATAGTGTGCAAATTTAAAAATAAGCAATGCTAAGCATTGCACACCTCTGCTTACCAGGTGTAAGCAATGTGTAGCCCAGCTAAATAGATTCACCCATTGTTATGCCCCTTTAAGCAATGTCAACCTTAGGTAAGCAGGTTTGCCCATAGCGTAGCATTTTCAAAACCGTCCAGTCATGACAAAGTGCAGGAAATCCACCTTATTTAAACCCCACAGGCAGGAATACAAGCTGGTGTTGGGGAAGGATCGCGCTTCCAAGCACAGTGCTGGGGCATCCAGGTGTCTAAGGTCATGGCAGGACTCCTGGTAAAAGACCATGAAGACAGACTGCTGCAGGGACAGTACCAGAGTTCCCAATATAAAATGGAAGCCTGGGACTGTCTCGCCCATGACCTCACCAGTGCCACTGGCATCTCTTGAACTGGTGAGCAGATCAGGCATCACTATGCCAACCTGAAATGGAGGAAGAGGGAGCTCTTGGATTAGTGGATCCAAGAAGCTAGGCAGGGTGATGTCCCAGCAGTCTGTAAGTACTCATTCTACTAACTGTTTAATTGCTTAGCTCATGTATATTATGGATAGGTATGGCTCAATATTCCTCTTATGTCTCTGACAGCTGCAGCGGAGCAGGCTGTGAATCAGGAAGCCCATGCATCTAGGCTGCAAAGGCTGTGTCATGAGGCAGGTTAGTAATAATCTTGCATGTACTGTCATAAGAAATAAATCTAAAAGTAGTAGAAAGTTAATTGCCAGTATAAAACCTGTATTGTGTATAGGATGTACTGAATAAACAAGACAATATGGCAGGAAGAGTCTCATGTAGGTTGTATGTAAATGAAACAGTAATAGCCTGGCAATAAAGGTCTAACTCCTGGACTGCTTGTGTTTACTGTGCTATCATATGGCAATATAGTGTTGCAGTCTCTTAATAGTACTGTTGTATTAAGCACTGTTGTCCATACTGTGCTACATAAATAAAATGTGTAGGAATGTCTGTATACGACTGTTGTAATCACAAGGGTATATTGTACAACTGAGGGAGACTTAGACAGAAAACAGCGAAAAGATACACAACAAAATCCAAATAGCACACTCAACGCAGATGTAAACTGTTGCATTTTTAGCACACACAGCCATGATTTGAATTCTGGAAGGGTAGTAAGCTGTATGCATAATCATGCCCCTCAACTGTACAGATTTTGTCAGAACGTTCAGATAATTGGCTTAATTTTTCTGCCTGTCACCCTGTCCCCTGGCAAATCAGTGGGATGATCCCAGAAGTTTAGGCAGCAAATGACATACAACTGATTGTCAGACATCATAACTGTCAGAAATATAGCTATAAGAACAAACCTGTCACTCTAGCAACTCATCAAAATGTTAAGAGAGTAATATGCAAATTATGTCCCATCTCTACCCTCATGTTGTAAAGCTATGACTACAGTGTGTGTGCAGTAGCAGAGTGACACATCTGTGCATAATAATAACGTGGAATCTGATAATATGTGTGGCAACATTCAGGTAGTGTTAACAGACATTCCCTCCACAGGTCTGTCAGATAAGGAAACTGTGCCTGGTAATAAAGATTGAAATCCTGGACTGGTACTGTTTAGTCTGGTATTGTATGGCATTGTTAGTGTTGCAGTTTCTCTGAATAATAATCTATTACTCGTCACTGGTCACCCACACTGTGCTACATAATAATACTGTCTAGGAATCTCTGTATAAGACTGTTGTAAATACAAGGTGAGATTGTAAAACCATGGGAGACTTATAGACAGAAATCAGTGAACAGATAAACAACAATATCTAAATAGCACACTCAACTGTGATGTACACTGTTTTAGTTTTAGCAGACACGGCCATTGTTCAAATCCTGGGAGTGGTAGTAAGCTCTATGCAGAATCATACCCCTCAACTGTACAGATTTGTTCAGAATGTCCAGATAATTGGACCATATCCGCTGCCTGTTACCCTGTCCGCCTGTCAAATCAGTGTGATGATCTCTGAAATATAGGCAGCTTTTAATGAAATATAACTGATTGTCAGACCTGTAAATATGCAGAAAATGTATATGAAAATAAACCAGTCATTGTAGCAACTCACCAAATGTTTATGAGGGCAATTGTCAAAATATGTCCCAGTTCCACCTGCATGTTGTCAAGCCTTGGCCAGGGTGTGTGCAATAAGAGATTGAGAGGTATGTGCATAACATCAACCTGGAATCTGGGAATATGAGTAGAAACAGTCAGGTAGTGTTAACAAACAATACCTCCACAGGTATACCAGGTAAGAGATGTATACTGTAGGTAAAACACAGTTCACGTATACAGATGTCTATAAACATACCACTGTCCAAACTAAGGCCATAGGGTAGTGTAATAATACCTGTAAGCCACAGCAGTGACTAAGAAATTAGTGAGAACTACAGGGATATATAAGTTGTTAATTGACATCTCCCCCTCCACCATATTTGCAACAATAATCTAAATACACAACTCAGTGGGTATGTGTACAATTAAATCTACTGTTGGGACAT